>NW_008751778.1:250912-264561 GCF_000715545.1 Opisthorchis viverrini
TGATAATGATTATGATGTTGATGAAGATGATGATGATGGTGATGTGGATGATGATGATGATGATGATGATGATGATGATGATGATGATGATGATGATGATGATGATGATGATGATGATGATGATGAGATGATGATGACCTTGTGAGTAGTTTCCTTTGTGAAAAAGGCATAGTCCGATTACAACAAAACAAGTAGTCTGGAAATCAATAAACAGTGAGATTTCGCACGCCACCTGAACCTACTTTCTACCCTCAGTACCTTCACTCTGTCTTGCAATTGTGTGACATCCACCAAAGTGTGACTGTACAAGACCATCGGTCAAGTCAATTGGAGGCCCGAATCGGTCCCTCCCTCCTTAGAAAGCCCCTACAAACAAGATTGATTACAGTGCCATGCGAAGGCAACTGGACCTCTAGATTGGCGGACAGAAACACGCGACAATGAGTCCTGACCGCCCTCGAACTTACGCATGGATAGCCATGGCACAAACTGTTTACCGGGTACGGTCGACATTCCAAGTCGCTCGAGCGTAGCTGCGTCAATGGTCCATCGCCAAGTCGTCTCTTGGTTTGCCACCGACAACTTCGACTTACGCATGGATAGCCATGGCACAAACTGTTTACCGGGTACGGTCGACATTCCAAGTCGCTCGAGCGTAGCTGCGTCAATGGTCCATCGCCAAGTCGTCTCTTGGTTTGCCACCGTACAACTTCGACTCACACCTAAGGCATTCGCGGTTCATCCGCACGACTCCCTTGCTATGTGCCTCTACATTACATCACTCAACCATTCCCTAACAAACTACCGAACTCCCTATCACGTCTCATTCAACTCATGCAGCGCTGAGTGTAATTGTGGAATCTACAATACCATATTCCCAACAAGACGTTTGAGAATGATGCTATGTTTGAGTACGTGCGTTGCCGTAGGCGGGGGTAGGGAATAGGAACTGTCGCTTTGTCACGTCTGGAGGCAGCATCCGTGACCAGATCGTCATAAGCTGCCTCCCGATAACGGTCATCTTCAGAAACAGTGAAACTCGCACTACACACACCGTCTGATTCATGCAAAGTGGAATAATGACTGTGGACAGGGATGGCTAATGTTTGACTAGGAAATTCGTGCACAATATGCACGTCACTGGGATTGATAAAAACCTGGGGAAATGAGTAGTATGTATAAAATGGCTAGTAGATTGTACGCCACTCTTACTGATAATTTATCTGCTCTGTAGTACGGGGGGGGGGCGCATGAATTGACACTCTTTGTACGGAGGTTTCCCATCTATATCAACCGAAAAAATTTGAGGAATTGCAAGGCATCCCATATGAGGACATAGTTCTTATATAGAGGAGTCTCATACTCTAATACGACTCAGCTGGTAACGGTCAAAGCTCCAGAAACACAGCCTAAACTGATCAGGTGTTTGTGATTATGACGATAGAAAGACTGTTGTTTCATGGTTCGACCCGGAGTACATGTTAACCTCAGGAGCCGGCGAAACGGCTACTATTCAATTTACTAATTACTGATGGGTGAAACACCATCAAAAGTATCTGCTGACATCTCCATACACGAGTAGCAAGAATTGGGGAAATGGTTTTGATAGGGCACAGTATTTGTCAGCAGGTATTTCAGTTGCCTCAGGGCTACACAAATAACATAGAGGCACAGTATTTGTCAGCAGGTATTTCAGTCAGGTATTTCAGTAACCGCACTGCCGACTTCTAGATGGGAGTAACAATGAATAGGGACATTATAAACGAGGGAATCAGCTGGAATTCGTGTGTCTCCCCTGAAAACCAAAATGGGTACCCAAATGAGTGTCTAACAACTGTTAATTCACATGAAACACACCTGCAGGTCCAGTTGGGTATGGTGCACCTGTGAGGAAAAGTACAAAACACAACCCCGATCGAATAAACAATCAAAAATAAGCGGAAAGTTCATAATGTAAACGATAAACACAACATTGAAAACCATTAACTAAATTCGCCAAGAAGAAAACTGAAAACATCGAGTCGAAACAGTACAGTAATCAAGTTCCGAAGGCTTGTAGAAATTGCTGCACACACCCAGGGAATGCTGCAACCTTCTTAGGCATCCATCCGAAGTAACATAGATTTTATCTTACTCGTGGAGAATTCTTCTAAGTACATTTCTCTTCCGCCGTGGGTGTAGTCGCTGAGAATGCGATAAGTAGTGTACATGAATAAGTGGATTTTTAGCATCATTTACTGCTGTCCTTGTAGGTCAGTATTTTAACTTGCCCAGACTAAAAAAGCGATAATAGCAAGTGTCCCCCAGTCACGCGACCGACTTCTTCGTCCGTAAAGACCATAACTGGGGACGGAAGGATGCGGTTTCTCACAGGCTTTCCTTCAGAGAAGGGGAGGCCTGGCGTTAGATAGAGAAACGATCATGCGGACCCTCCGGATGAGTGGTCGAGCCTTTGAGGGAAGTCATTGTCATCTTCGTTATTTCCAAAGTCGATCCATATATGTGAACAACTAACTCATGCTAGATATGCAATGGAAGGGGGACAAAAGCACATTGAAAGAGGCCACTAGACGAGTAAAAGTGGATAGCTGGATTCCCTTAGGCAGCTTCTGACCACTGACTGCAGCAGAGTACAATATGAACAAGCGTCTCGAACCATCGATGAGGGTTGTCGCTTGGTTGTCAACCCACTAGAAGAGATTCGCCACACCACTGAGTGATTAGGGCTACCGTAGCTCACGTCCGTGTCAATAAATGACTACACTCCATCGTTTCTAGCTTGCCCAGGACTTTCCAAGTGTTTCATGGGACAGTAACGCCTAAGAAGCTTGAAGAGAACGGCCCAACCAATACAGTAGATCAGTAGATCGGTCGTAGGCCTTTTCTTCGGCATTATCCAATATATATTCTAATCCGATCGGCTAATTAGGTAGTAATTAACCAGTGGAAGCGGATGTGAGAGTTTACATGTATCCTCGTTGAGACGGTCGATCTGACAGTGGTTGTCAACCCACTAGAAGAGATTCGCCACACCACTGAGTGATTAGGGCTACCGTAGCTCACGTCCGTGTCAATAAATGACTACACTCCATCGTTTCTAGCTTGCCCAGGACTTTCCAAGTGTTTCATGGGACAGTAACGCCTAAGAAGCTTGAAGAGAACGGCCCAACCAATACAGTAGATCAGTAGATCGGTCGTAGGCCTTTTCTTCGGCATTATCCAATATATATTCTAATCCGATCGGCTAATTAGGTAGTAATTAACCAGTGGAAGCGGATGTGAGAGTTTACATGTATCCTCGTTGAGACGGTCGAAGAGATCTGACAGGACTCATCGATAAAGTGATCTTTTCGACACCACAATGGACAAAGTACGGCAAACTTCGAGCACGTTTGCCCATTAGTTAGCCTATTCCGTTCGCAGTATAGAAACAGGGTCAACACGTCTTAATTAGGTTAGCTTGTCGATCGTTTTGAGCACACGGTCGGAGTATTCACACGCAATCTTGCCACACGAGTTTGTACCATCTAAAGAGCTAGTCTAGTCTTTTTAAAATTTCAGCATAATTGCCATTTGAGAGGGTCGATAGTTGAGGACGATATCCCCATGTTTCTCGATACTGGTTGGCATGCAACTTGGAGGAAACTCCACGACCGTTGACTACCAGCCTCTGGGTGCTCCTCCAATCATATCGAAAACTTGAATTTGAAAAACAAACGAGAGATTGGGGACCATTGGTGATGCGAAAACCACACACCCTCACTCAGCTCAACGAACGAGCATTACGAGAGCGCCAAATGGTGATTCACATATTGGGCACCCTCAGTAAAACAAATAGTTCCACATTGTGGTTTCTGGACCGCCTGTTCCCCTCTTGTGTTCGTTCCCCTTGTCCATTACGCTTATCGATAGCATAACATCGGTGCTCAATACTGATGCTTTGATGTCGTACAATCAAAGAAATAAAGTGGATTTGGGACTTAGCGCAAGCCTACCACAACCATTCCGACGTGCCTACAAACCCAGTCACTCATTTAGGTAATCTAGATGGAAACTGACAACACGAACGCCATTAACATCGAATATCAGGCATTTCCTGCAGCGTCTCCAACCAGGCACAATGAGGATTAGGCAGACCACATTCAGGAAGGCACCTAGATTTTTCGCAATATCATTCATACTCTTCAATCAGGTCAAGGGTTGACTACCTCTTTCTACTTGCGCTGCTCCTAATTGGGAGCAGAAAACAGCATTCTTTTCGGTAAACGAGGATCTGCTATGCGTAGTACATGATCTAACGAGAGCAGCTTCCAGTGTTGGACACATTCTACGGTGGGGGCGCCCGTTGCACAACCGAACACTTGCGTTGTCTAATCGTCTCGTTACGGATTCACCGACACTAACCCACACGAGCTAGGGTCGTGGGACAATGAAGGTCAAAGACCTAGAGTTCCGCTGTACTAAGACGCCACATCTCTCAGCCATACAACGAAAACAGCCCGTAGTGTAGGTTGATACACAAATCCCTTGAGCTTCAGAGATATGCTACCGTTGAAAGGAAGAAGGCCTTCGTTACTTGTTACTTGTTAGGGAGACACCAACTGAACAGTTACAGACCATTGGACAGGGAAGCAAAATTCTCATGTGCATCTTGTTCACAAAACTGAATATCCATCTTCTCCTTGAACGCGTCTTCCTGAACTTTCCTGGATATTCACTGACTGTTACTCAAATGCAATCATATGCTACAAAGCGACTCCACAAATTCCGTAATAGATCTCACTTTTCAAGAGACGCGAAGCGGAGTTATGAGAAGACACTACTAGCATGCTTCATCAGTAGTATCCACCGTTACACCGTGACGATACATGTGTCTCAAGTTGGCCAACACGACGCGAGCTTTACAGTTTCATACACTGACTTTATCTGTCAGACAGTACAAGCGAAACTAATACAACTTCCTCTTGTCAATGTCCATCGATGCCTAAAAACTTAGATGAGATCGGAACTAGGCCACTTCGTCTGTGATTATCACAGGAGGCTCACAAGACTTTCTCGAAACCAGCAATGATAGTCGATTAGCACGTTTTCGGCTCTTCATGCAGATCGTATAAGGTTTGTTAAGGCATAGAAGAGTAGTTGATCCTCGTCCATGAAGAGCGCATGGTTCACTTAATCAGACTCAGTTCCGATTCAACTTTGGATTTCAAAGGAGTGCAGCTGGGAATGGCGTGATTTGACATTGGAACGTCGGGATACGTAGGCTGGACGTTTGGTTCCAACCAGCTCAACTGTTCTTCCACTGAGACGTCAGGAATGATGGGATAAATTGCGAATTAGGGTGCCATCCTTCCGACTAAAGTATTGCTAACATCCAGTATTCCATTGTAGAAAGTGCAAATGTGAAAAGGGGAATATGGTTATCGAGAAATACATTCATTTGCAAATCAAGTTGGTTATCACTCAATTGAATCTCTCGTTTATGATGTCCTCCAACTGAATGTGCTGCCTCATGATTCAGTTGGAACGCTATTCGGGATATCGCAGTATATTTTCATAAAGTAAACTACTCACTACTGAAAACTCTTCGACAGCCCACGACCGAGCTCATCAGGTAGGCGCAGTCCCCGAGTTTCCGTCAACCTTACGATCTACTTGAACCCCTCGTTTATGAAAATATACTCCGATATCTCGAATATCGTGCCAACTGAATCATGAGGCGGCCTGTGTGCAGCACATTCAGTTGTATAATACCATAAACGGGAGATTAGATTGAGTCTCTCGTGAGAACCAAATTGATTCTGGGCAGGGCATATTTCTCGAAAACAGTGCAATTTGGATTCAAGCAGATCATAAGGTTGATGGGAAACTGGAGGAATGCTCCTACCAGCCCCAAGATTTTCAGCAACCTTGTGAGTGGTTCCCTTTATGGAATATGGTTATCTTCAGGTGAGAAAGCAAAGTTCATTTCCTCCGTTTGTTGAATGTATAAACAGTTCTCAGACCACGCAACAGCTATTTTCAGCTGTTCATCGTACGCTGGGTTCAATGGAAGGGACCAGTGTCCTTTTAGCACAGATATGTCTTAAGGGATGCCATTTTTTAGTGGACTTGTGTCTGTCGGCCTACTGAAGGAAGTCCACATTACTACTAGAGATAAGTTACACCGTCTATCGTAAGCAGAGATGCGTGGCGAGCTGTTCTTGGTAGATCCTGATCAGCGCCATACTTCCAGCAATTTTTAACGGATTTTTCCAGAAAAAGGTCACTGAAAGGAAGCATGAACCTAGACGGCAGCCAGAAAAACAAACGGTAAACTTTCACACTGTACCTTTGTCTTTAGTTTATTGGGGGTGTCGTTAGTGTACTGTTATAACAAACAGACATTTACACAAAAGTGGAACAACATAGAGGTCAAAGTGCACACATATTAGTTAGCACAACTATGGACGGAGAGACAGAAACCATATTTGTTAGAAATAACTACTGAGCTACGGTTTGTGGCCACAACACCGCAGTGACCCGAAAGACAAACAAAAGAGCTCAATCGATAGAAAACAGGACATATATGGAAGAGGTTAGGCAAGAGAAACACTGATTGACTTGAAGACAAATTGCTTTGTTTCACAAGACGCTTCCTGAAGGAAGGCTAGGTCGAATATATTGGAAATATGTTCACGGGTGATGGATAGTGAAAAACAAGTAGAGTACCTCATAAAGGCTCAGTAGTAGTAGCATCTGCAGTAGCTGTGAAAACCGCATGGTTGCTGTACGGCATCATTTGCCGATAACCTGGAGAGGTGGGTGTAGGTATTAGAGACAGTAGCTGACATAATTCGTGCTTAAATGCAGGGGTCACTGGAATTTACATTGGGGAGATCGGGATAGGAGCTATGCATTGAAGGCAACAGCTTGGATGCATGAGCGCCACTGAGGACGCGACTGGGTCATGTCTGAAAACCATCGCGTCTACGGGTCCTTATCCTGGAAGACGGCAATGAACTAAGTTTGCTGATAATCACCTACACACTTCCCTGCCAAGTCATTGATATCCCCTGGCTCGTTTCCATCCTCCGCGTGGTTGTGCAAAAAGGACCATCACACAGGCCAGAGAAAAACTGCATTAGCTAGGCCGAAAAGGGTTACGACGCATAATACACTTAGTACACCTAACTTACCGCCTACGAACTGGACAGTAGGATCGCCTGTACGTAGAAAATGGATGGTCAAAACTGTCCCAAATTCAACTGAAAAAATACAGCCTGGATAGCTTATATTCCTTCACATTCGAAGGCACAATTGTGTGTCGGACAATACGCTCAGGGATCCTGCTTGGCGCTGAGGACACCCGTGTGTAAATTAACCTCGATACGCAATAAATCCACAGTTGAAACAATTAAACAAATTCACATGATGTGCCTCAACACACGATGATTTCACAGCAAGTAATGATGAAACGCTCACAACTAAAAACTGTCCAGCTCAGTGACAATCGATAGCAAATACTGACTAGCTCTCAGAACAATCGATCACGCCAGAGCCTACTCAATTACTTCGCCCTCAACTCATCACAAACCAACCAATCACAAGACACGTGGGCAGTTAATTGGCAAACGAATTTATCGTGCCTCGAAAAGGCATCAGGCGGTCTGCAAATCAAACGCAGCAGTTGCGACGCAATTAGGACATCGCTTGAAAGCTACAGGTCACACGATCATCCGATTGTTGTCGGTTTACTGAAGTAGGCGTGTTATCAGCTCCCAGATAAAGTGAAAATAAAAGATAGCCAATAGATGTGACAGGTCGTTTGATAGTTTGTTTCACTTTACGGTTACTGTCCGGAGGCCAGCCGTCCGTAATAAGCGAGCACCACATCAACTGGACAGATGTATCACGTGCGGGCTAGGGACCAGATGAAGGCATGCCCTGATTGGTCAGAATGCCAGCCAATCTGGATCGAGCAACTTTAGCTTCTCGCCCCCTCACGGAGACTCTAGCAGGACCTTGCGGCGCATTCTGCAATTACCGTGTAAATAGGGTGGGTGGAGTAGGGAGTCAATGATCGACACAGTGTCCCACGACCGCTCCACAAGTGACGACAGTTACAATCGGTTGTTTTACTTTGACTGACTGAGTACTCGGTGCAATTAGATATTTGGATTCATAGGTCTAACCAAATTGTTCGCTCTACAAACATCATGGACTAGCGTTTTTCAAAGCCACTTGATCATCCAGACCAGCTTATCACGAACTCACACTAATGCAACAAGTGATAAGCCTACGATGCCCATTTTCGCGATATGGTCGCGCGCATCAAAATAGCCATCTCTTTAACGAAGAAATGTATAGGTTGACAGTAGGGTGTTCTGGAGTTTGAATGATCCCACGGGTCAAACAAAATGAGGCATCACGTTGTAGTTGAAGACTCGACTTTGTTCACGATGCAGATCAATAGCTTCAGTGTTCAAGCCTTTTACACGTGCGATCAGAATGAGAGGCCTAGCGAATTACCAAAAGCACGCAGTAGAGTGATATATCAGGCCGTGGGAACCTCCGTTTTTCGGATCCCCAACTCAGTGGATTCAATACAAACTTGGCAGACAGTCCAACTCAGACCAGGGAACATCACTCGAATCGACGAATTGCCTCGAGAACAGCTCATGCAGCTAGGGCGCGCTTGCGTGAAAACACTTCCCGTTTGACATGCAAAACGTATGCCGCGAAGAGATAGCAATGCGAGTAGATAATTTGAGTTGATTGATAATAGTATTGACAGTGGACAAAGCTTGGTTCACACGGCTGTCATCAGATGAGAGAAGAAAGTATTAGGGAGTCGCGTGCAAAAGGTCTCCATCAATCGCCGAATCCACTAGATTGATAACCTGAAAAATATTCCTCGCCATCGAAATGTGGCTTTTTCGCTTGGGGTTCATCGAAGCCAGGCTCTTCTGTTCCTCCTCTAACCTATCTCTTCACATACAATAATTCCATTGAAGTTTTGGTCCTCCGTTGAAGAGCTCAGCTACTTTTTTCATAAAGAAAACTACTAGCAAGGTTGCTGAAAACCTTCGACAACNCTCAACTGAATCTCTCGTTTATGATACTTTACAATTGAGTGTGTTGCACACAAGCCGCCTCATGATTCAGTTGGCACGATATTCGAGATACCGCAGTATATTTTCATAAAGTAAACTACTCACAAGATTACTATCAAAGAGTTTTCATCAACCTTGTGAGTGATTTCCTTTATGAAAATATATTGCGATATCTCATATGGCGTGCCAACTGAAACATGAGGCGGCCTGTGTGCAGCACATTCAGTTGTAGAATATCATAAACGAGAGATTCAGTTGAGTCTCTCGTGAAAACCAAATTGATTTGCAAATGAGTCTATATCCTGAGCTGAATTGTCTGTCTCTTCCAACTTCCACAAGGCACCCTGCCATCTTGAGAGCTGTCGATTTCGATCCTTTCAAACTCCTAAGATCTGGATTCAGACGGCAAACCAAATTGATTTGCAAATGAGTCTATATCCTGAGCTGAACTACTTGTCTCTTCCAACTTCCACAAGGCACCCTGCCATCTTGAGAGCTGTCGATTTCGATCCTTTCAAACTCCTAAGATCTGGAACTCTTCAGACGGCTAGTTAACATGTATCCGCTCTTTCTCACTGGTGTATTAATGCATTTTTTACGGGTTTTGCTTATTTCACAGTGAACCTCTGATTTTGAGCGCTGCTTTCGCTGCACTGCACTTTGTGTAACCTTGTATTCGTATACCAGTAAGACAGATCTTTCGTATTCGGTATGAAGCAGTTCACTGTACTGAGTGCACATTTCTTTCTGAACCTTTACGCGACTACTAACTGGTTCGGTGCAAATTTTGAGAGCACCAGAGTGATAACGCTCATAAAAAAGGAAACTCTACTCGTCAGCGCAGACACAGTTGGCAGGCGAGTACAAAAATAGCAAACTAAATGCTCGGTGGCTCACATGATCGCTGAACGCCAAAGTCATTGACCGATGGCTCCAGAAAAAAACAGCATGACATTTTGGTGTGCTACAAGCACCAAACTTCCGTGTAACTACAAAAACGGTCGTGCTATTTGAAGCGGGCATAAATTTCCTTGGAATTCGAGACAGAGTGAGTAGGAATTACCGATAAGGTTCAGACAGATCGGTACGAGAGAGGAAGTGATCGGACAGTGAAACGGATCAAGATTGGACAGTAGATGTGAACTATTCGACGGATTTTACCAACAGGTGAGCTTCACAGTCAAGATCATATGTATCGGAGGTGTGAGGAATGTTATCGGTCATCAAGTCTGATTAGTGTCTGCTTGATTGTATAGAACACTATTCAGTAGATGTGAACTATTCGACGGATTTTATCAACAGGTGAAATCCTCAGTCAAGATCACATGTATCGGAGGTGTGAGGAATGTTATCAGTCATCAAGTCTGATTAGTGCCTGCTTGGTTGTACTATCCAGTGGCCGAAACCGGACGGGGGGAGAGCGTACTACAGCGTTCAGGGTACAGACATGGACTAACTTAGAGAAGAAACAGCAGTTGGTACGGTAACAGATGCAACTGATCCAGTAATACAACTGTGGGTGGTTGAGGTACTTTTGAATTTCTATACGGTCACATGCACGTTTGAAGTCGATTCAAACTACGTTTTAGGAACAAGCGGTGCAGTGCCCAACGAGTTGATAGAAAGTAGGACAGACATCCACTCCTAGGCGTGATCACTTCGTCCGAATTGTGCATATTTGGTTTTCCATTATCATATAAATAGTCCTGATTGGGATTCAGAGCGGTAAGCTTCGATAGAAAAGTTGAATATTCTATTCAGAGACCGGTCGCGTGAAATGCGTCAACTGGACGAGATATGGCTGACGAACTACATATCAGGCGTCCTCATTGATTGAAATTTCGACCAATCGAAGTGAAGTAATCAAGCGAACAAACATGCTTGCATTCCGGTCATTTGATTCAAATTGAGGATAATGCGATATACGATAAATCTGACAATAATACGCTTTTGCTCTCGGTTTTACGGTCTCGAGAGATCTAGACGAATTCAGTTGTCGTGGCAAACTAGAAGTAACGTGGAATAAAGAACAGCCTTGACTAGTGAGTGCCGTACACAGCCACGGGCTGATATTAGCAGCGGGGTTGTTAGGTAGAACATTGCAAGTTCATATCCGTCAAGAAGAGACTGGACCTTACCGTGGTGTGACAGTTCGCGCACCTCATCGACCCATTGAGCTATACTGGAGAGTGTCCCGCGACACTCACAGAGTCTCTCATACCAGGTTGGTCAATGGCTAGAGGTCTGACAAACACAGTCTCCTGGTCCTCCAGGTTGGGGGTTGGAACATGTGGCGACTTGTTCCGTAGAAATGGTAATGCATTTGCATTTCCCGCCAAAACATCGCTGGCTTACGGTTAGGCTTTTGAGCCAAAGGCTTTGGTTGAGGACCCTAATCGTCCTCCTGTCTAGGTGTGGGCGCCCTGGCAGTATCCCAGCCCACGTACAACCATATTCATGTGGACTGAGAGTAATTGAAAAGCAGCGGGGCTGGGCTCAAATTGGCCACTATATGGCACCATTTATCTCCGACTACATCGCAACATACTCTAATGCACCAGCATTGACCGGTCCCTCGAGTTCCCAATCCTGAAGCAATAAACACATCATGACCGCCTTTTTCAAAAGCCGTACCATGACATACCGCAGCCCCATCAAGCCTGTCGGGTCCAAATCAGGTAAACTGGACAGTAGTCCGGAAAGAATTGGTTAATCGTATTCCTTTGCTCCAATTGAATCAATGGCTGGTGAGATAACCGCTCAGCTGTAGCACCCATTCGATGCCTAGCTGCCATGCCACCCGAAAGAAGGACGAGAGTTAGGATAATGCCAGGTTGCCCGAGCCTAGAAGTCAAGACGCAAAGGTTGGATTCGAACCACGGACCTTCACGGTCAGTAAATTCGCACTCTAAACACTGAGCCATCTCGTCCCCTGGCTGGTGGGAAACGGCAGCCTGGCAGAAAATCTCTTCTAATCACAAACAAACAAGTCCCCAAGTAGATTTCCTTAGTTGGTTTATGTCCAGAGTGTCACGCTGTTGTTGTTCTCTAATTGAGCCTAGCACTAGATGGTAGTCTATGTCGGCGAAACCGCGAGCATTCCATGCATAGCGTGCATAAGACACGCACAACCATGCATTGTCTACGCAAACCTTCATCATACGTTTCACATCGACCCATGCAAACTCGGTGGATTGTGACTAGTTCGTGCAGCCCACATAAAAATCAGAATGCATTCCGATCGTGTGAGTGAATCAAACAGCATAAGACTTGCTGCGCGGTTCAAAAGAATCGCGCTTTTATTTGCAAATAAACCGATACACGTTTACCACAACGTTTACATCGATGTTGTCTGGGAATGTAACAGATACCGGTTCACAGAACTGTCCCAAACTACACAGGAGTTAAGTTGTACTATCGTTTTGAGAAGAACCACCAATAGGTGCAAAACGACCGACGTTTACATCCACATCAGTCTCGTTTGAAAAGTCTGACAAACTTATTCTCGTCAATCCCCACTGAAGGGAGAAGCACTGGACTCCGGTCACGCGTGTCGGCGGCTTATCCAGCAGTAGAGATTCTTGGTTGTGACGCGGTCTCGACTCCAGAAATCAGACACACCGGACGCACCATGTCTGACCAGGTAAACGTGTTTATGTTTGAGCGATGAGTGACTGGCTTATTCGACGGCTCGATGTGGACTCACGAGAACAATCGTTCTAGGATAAAAGGAGCACTGTTCAAACGGGAATGATGCGAACGAGAGTTCCACAAATCGCTCAACGGCCAGTCTAGTTTTAAGGTGGATTTGCACGGTTTTGGTACGGTGCTATGCTACGGGATTCTAGTTGTACGAGGTTATGGATCAATTCGTATTGTGAATGCTTGATTCGTCCATGGTATGTAGGAAGCCAGGTATGTAAACTACCTCAAAGCCACTGTCAAATCAGATTGACTCCTTCATCTGGAGGGATTACCCTGATGGATCCACGAGCAGTGCGCTGATATTACAAACCCGTTTGAACATTTCCGGTAGAAGAGGAACAGAACAATAAACGACTACCAGAGATGGGTGGAATCCGCAACTAATCAAAACATAAAATGTCATGGAATCAGAGGAAAAATCCGTCACAAAACAACCTCCCCATAAGGTAAACAACCATATTTCTAAAGCGATTGTTTTAACGACCACATCGGATTCGTTTTGTCATAGCTGTTGACGAAGCCATGTTCTCAGTAAATCACACCGATTTGTCGACGGTTATCTCTATGTTCAAAAAGGGTACGCGGACGCTGTGTGAAAACCACCGTGGCATCAGCCTTTTAGCTGTAGCATCGAAGGTGCTCTCTGGCCCTATCCTTCGAAGGTTGACTGAACACAGAGAGAGACAGATCCTTGAAAACCAAGCTGGGTTCCGTCCTGAAAGAGGTCGCATCGATCATATCTTCATCCTGCGACAGATTCTGGAACAGCGACGCTGCTTCCAGCAACCAACAATGGTTGTTTTTCTTGATCTGAAAGCTGCCTTTGACTCTGTGGACCGCCAAGCACTA
>NW_008751778.1:265596-283353 GCF_000715545.1 Opisthorchis viverrini
CCCCCCCCCGACTTGACAGCCAACTGACAGTGCTGGATTTATTCACCAATTTATCAGCTCGCGCGTGCAATGCGCAGCTACCTACCCCCCCCAATCATCGGTGAACGAGACTGCGGCAGCTACAACCACTGTACGACGAGTACGCGGTTATTACAGCTGACGATGACACCGATTTGTGCTCAGACCTTTGCCTGAATCCTACCATACAGAATGTAAGCAGCTATGAATACAAGGCTACTACTCCTGCCGTTGCTTCCTAGCAAAGTAGTCACTTGTAGATGACTGCAATCGCGTGACATAGAATATCACATTCACGCCTCAAATTCAAATTCAAAAATCAGGTATCATTGGAGGAAGCGCAGCAAGTCAAGTCTACATCTCGACTATTCTGATCACTTGAGATCAATACGTTGACGGTCGGTTGTGCAAAGCTGAGTTCGTCGAGCATACCCGCTGTGAATACTAAACTTGTTCGTACGACTGACAAAAACCGCTAAACGAGCATTTATCCCAGTTTGTAGTGAGGGTAGTTTGTTGACGTAGGCATGTCCATTCATTCGTGAGAAGACTAATGCTGGAATCGCTTCTTCGGCCTGTCGGGGACTTTCTGATAAGCAAGCTCCATAACTTATACGAGGTCGGGAAAACGCGATCTCAGCACATTCAACTCATTGGATGATCTCTATTCGCCCGATTCAGCCCTTCCTCCGTATAAAGAAACATACAGACAGATGGCGAATGCAGATTTTTCTCTCTGCAAAGAGGATGTAAACAGGCTCCAACTTCTAGAGTGAGGTTGTCCAGTATATGTGGTGCTAACATCAACATCTTCGTATCATAGGGACTCCGTGTATTTGTCGAAAGATAGGTGGCGGCCATTAAATGATGCAACCATGTGGCTGATCCCTCCAACAACTAACTTAGCATCCTTTCGGTACTTGCCTGCCACAGGAAGCGCGAGGACTAAGTTAGTACCTGTGTTGGGGATATCAGTAACCCTGAAAACCGTTTGCTTTTTTTAGTTATTGCTTAATTTATTTTCCAAAATTTAAACTTGAATTTTAGCGTCATTTTCGCCATGTTGCACATTTATCAAAAAAGACCTTCGCTCCTGTCGGCCAGTTGTACTTTGTGCGTACAAACGCATTTATCGCCCTCTAAGGTCGTTTGAAAAATAAATATTCAACATTGCTACCGCTGTACTTTGCATATAGTTGAGACAGTAAAGGCCCCCTCCACAAGGTCCGGTCTTCTTCCCTGCACTAGGAGTGGTTGGACCGGTCGTTGGTAGTATCCGTTCAGTACCAAACATCCAGTTTGCCCAAGCCTCGACAGGAACAGTCCGGGAGCCGAAGTTGGGTTCAAAACACGGAACTCGTCGTAAGCAAGTTCGTGACCTAACCGCTGGGTCATCTTGAGCTCATTATCTTACGAAAGTCCAAGATGAATGAGTGAGGACCTCTTTATTCCCAGGTGCGCTGTGAACCTGCGATTTAGAAACCTCTATAAAATCGCTTCCTTCAAACAGTGAAACCGAGAGAAAAAATCTCTCAGCTGTAACACTCTTCCGGTGCCTAGCTGCCATGCTACTCGAAGGAAGCACGAGGGCTGGGATACTGCCAGGTTGCTCAAGCCTAGACAGGGGAAGTCGAGAGGTCAAGTCCGAACCACGGACCTTCCAGTCAGCAAATTCGCGCTCTAACCACTTGAGCCATCTCGCCCCGAGAGAGCTAATAACGAGTGGGCAATTGCCACGAAGGGGATGATCGATCTAACCCGAACGCGACTTAAGTTCCGTGCACTGTTATGCGGGTGCATTATGGTTATTTTTAGTAGGCCTACTCCATAAGCGTTGTTATTTTCCAAAGTTTTTGTTACAAACACTGGACTTCACTCGGGCTGCCTACGTGATTGATGTTAGCAGCTGCCCGGGAACTGACACGTCCGACAGATAGAATTCTATCAAAGTGCATACAACAATGAAATCCCCTAGCGTGCGTGAATATCTGATCAGGTGATTGGATAGCCACCGGTAATAGGAAATGCGCGCATTACTACATCACTACCAATAAATACACCGGTGTTTGGCCATCAATACATTACTAGCACAAAATTCCACACATTACACGCATCCATTAGTGCAAACCAGAAACTGCTGCAAGCGTGTTACAAACGGAGGAAGCGTGATGGTTGGGCGGCTCGATCTACTAGAGTACAATAATCAACACGAACGCACACACACACACACACACAAACACACGTGTCAAGCAACTGATTCCTTGTCCCTGGTTGTCTCAATGTTGACTTGGGTCATTCTAGATGCATTCTAGATGCAAAGGGACTAAACGCGGTCGCTTGAGTCAAGAATCTGCGTCACTAAGTTGGTCAAGTCAAACTTGTTTCTCTGATGAATGAGACATTGGAAGAGCTCTCATAGCAATCGATACAGATGGTTGCCAGACGTTCTTGTAGGTACCGAGGGACAAACTACTTAAATCACACAAATAGACAACGAAATCAAGAGGATAACTCAACAACCAGATGATCCTAGTATATTCTGGTCATCTTTAGTCACAGCAAAAGGAAAGAGGCCGGCAAAAGTGAGACCAAAATAAAAATAGTGAATCAGCCGCAAACGAAAGGGTGGGTATGACCAACAGCGGCGCAGCGTGTTGGCTTGAACCAGCCTGTCATCGAGACAGGCTAGCGTAACACCCTTTCGGTGCATAGCTGCCATGCCACAAGGTGGAAGTGTGAGGGTTGAGATACTGCCTGGTTGCCCAAGTCTAGACACAGGAGCAGTCGACATGCCGAAGTTGGGTCCCAACCACGGAACTTCCGATCAGTAAGTTCGCGCCTTAACCACTAAGCTATCTCAAGCTCATATCGTATTGAACTGTGTCTAGTTCGAAAGCATAATAAAGGTTACTGGTCTGTCAAGCTCATCATCTTTGTTCTAGATAGAGTACATCTAACGCGCTTCATCATGGGTTTTTGTCAACGCATACGATGTCTGCCCATGACCGACTAAAGTAAACAAGAAACGTACAAATCCATCAACACACACACACACAAATCCATCTAAGTAAGAAGGTTGGGGAAGTTTTTCAATCATTTCATACATCACTCTGTGACAAAATCAATGGAAATCATCTTCGTTACCGTACAAAATAGGAAAAATCCGTACATTATCCGATTTACGGCTTGATTACATCGAAATGGTGTCATCTGCCTCACCAACACTGATCTTCTTCAAAGAGCGTGATTGGCTAGTTCGAACGATATGCATTCGGTAGACCCAGTATGAGGGGTTTCTGCAAATACATGCGGTCAAGTTTGACTGCAATGGTCGTAGAAGTATTAGCTACTTTATTCTTGTTATTCTGTTGTTAACCGGTAACCTGAAACTCTCGACTTTTAACGAAGGCGTGGTGAACAGAGCAACGCAACCAAAAATCTTACGGCAAGTTATCCATTCTAACCGTCGGAATATTTCCGAAATGCGTGGTGAACAGAGCAACGCAACCAAAAATCTTACGGCAAGTTATCCATTCTAACCGTATATATATTTCCGAAATGACCGACCAACTCTGTCTGTCTACCTATCTGTCTGTCTGTCTGTTTGCCTGTTTGTTTGTCTGTCTGACTGTCTGTCTGTCCCTTTTTGGGTGATCGTGTGTCACAACGCTGCATGTCAAACTGTAAAGCTTTCCGTTTACGACTGATGGATGTAATTGGAATATGAACATAGCACCATAGCCATCGAAAGTACCAACGTCCTCTGGTGGACCAGATTACATCAACAATTCATTGTTATTTTCAATCCCACTGCAAGGCTGTGTTGCCTCAACAACGCTCGTCATAACATAGTGGATGTGGCACCCGACAGAATGGAATTAACAGATAGCAAGCTAATAAAATCAGACAAAAACAAACGACAGTAAAATCAAGCAGCAAGCAAAAGTACACGAGAACAGTAGACGGCCCATAGGCCAGCTAATAGCATCGACTTACCATACATGGGTTGCCCGGCGAAGTAGGGGCCCACTGGAGAAAAATGATGGAAATGGTATCAAGCTTCCCCCCCTAATTCCCTTTGAAAGTGTACCTTTATGAGCAGGAAACGGCTTGTGGAACGCCGAACCCGGTCCCATACGTTATGTACACGTGAATAAACCGTGATCCCTTTTGTCCAGACTTGTCTCCAACTTCAGTTGTTCGGGTTAACAAGAATACCAGTCCAAGGTGTAAAATGATATGGGGTTTCTACTAGAGCTTTTCTAATAATTGGCTCTAAACCGTTCCCAGAAAAATGGTATATCAGACTTGCGACTGAGTGAGCTTTATAGGTGGCAATTTGAAGCGCCAGCACCCAGAAAGAAACGTGAGTGGTCTTGGATCGTTAGGGAATCGCGCTTGAAACAACCAGGCCTTGATTTTATTGTTTCGCGAAACGTTTGTGGCGGAACTACGCACACATCGTCAGCGCATAAACCGCAAATCCAGCGGAGAAAACATCCCTCTAACGAACACCCCAACACAAGTCACGTTAGTTATGCAAATTTGGTTGGTGAAATATCAGGTTCTTACTCTATTAGTCGTATCAACTTATCGGTCAATTTGAGTGAAGGCCACTAGGATCACTTCGACAGTCCCGCACCCAATTAAGAGAAATATCATTAATGAAAAATGTTAAGAACAACCCACACTGACTTACTTTGCACTGGATGCCCAGATGGATAGGGAGCAGCTGGAAGAAATAAATAATTCGAGTACAAACGGGTCGATGCGATCGATTCGAATGAGATCATTATTCTTCCAGAATAATTCGTCTTCAGAACTGCGTGGCATGCCTTCTGACTACTCTGAACAGTAAGCGTTTTCTTTTGCAATGTACTACTCATAAGGTTCTGAAAATCCATCGACAGCTCACGACCGGTTTCGCCCTTCTTGGGGCTCATCAGGTAGGCACAGTCCGCGAGTTTCCGTCAACCTGAACCCAGATTTTCACAAGTACACTTTTTGCATACTAACTTGGTTTTCACGGGGGATTCACCTGAAACCCAGCTGAAACTCTCGTTTATGATGTTCTTGATGAAGCGGCTCACTTCAGCACATTCGATTGAAGAAAAACATCACAGACGAGGGATTCAGCTGGGTTCCAGGTGAGTCTCTCGAAAGACCAAATTACTTTGCAAATGAGTGTCTATTTGCTAATTTCGTGCAATTCGGCTTCAAGTAGAACATAAGGTTGACGGAAACCCGGGGACTGCGCCTACCTGATGAGCCCCAAGAAGGGCGAAACCGGTCGTGGGTTGTCGATGGATTTTCAGCAACCTTATGAGTAGTACATTACAAATATACGTGTATCGCGATGTTTCAAATATCGTAGCGACTGAAACACGAGGCGGCCTGGTGCAGCACATTCAGTTGCCTGAGAACATCACAAACGAGAGATTCAGCTGGGTTCCAGGTGAGTCTCTCGAAAGAACCAAATTAGTTTGCAGATGAGTGTATATTCGTTAAGTAAGCGTTTTCATTTTTAAGAAATGAAGGCAAATGTGGGTGACGTTACACAAACGTCACAGCTTTCTACATTCTGGTACGCTGTCAGGTGGGTTGTTCTGAGTGTGATTAAGTTGGGCGTGAAAAAAGATCACGCGCTCCATGAATGACTTCACAAATGCTCCCGAAATCACCGTTGATGAACCAAGATAATATCTGCTTTGCCGTAAAAAAAATATACATCAAAGAAGGTGAAACTAAGATGAGGGACGCGGGGCGCGAGGGAATAACACGGCTGAAGAGCCGAAAAGCACTGCACTGGGGACCATCAGTAGTGCGCACCTCACAGAACTCCAGAAAATTCCGAATGGTCGATCTCCCAGCCCTCAATCATTCGGACACGAAGGGTTCAAACAGCCAAACGAGAGGTCGCGTTTTCGAAACTCTGGACTTTCGTGAGATGCGCACTGCTGATGACTCTCAATAAGAATGAAACTGTGTTTCTTGGCTTTTCAGAATATATTGGTTGCATTTGCCGGACGGAAAGTGCATTGGAATAGCCCAGTCCTTAACCTAAGATGCTGATTTCTTCCTAATGAGAGTTACAAGTCCATCTGGCGCAGTTCAAACACCTAAAAAAAATCTAGAAACTCTTTGGATAGATGGAGCAAATCTTTCATCTAGGGAGCTCGCTGTCTATTCTACTCAAGATAGACCAGGGCCGAAAGGTTCACGATTCAAGCTCGACTGCTACTCTTGACTAGGCTGAAAGAGAACGGTAGATTTCTCAATACCGTAATTCCCTCTGTGTTTATGCATCAAAAGGACACTGGAATTGAACCCAAGAGCTGAGATGTCACAGTAACATAATGCCGTAAAATACTTATCAGCTAGGGGTAGTTATACTGGCACTAATCATGGTTGTACGGCAGTGAAGCATCAGTGCCAACACTGATGTTGCTGTCATTGATGATGATGATGATGAATCATGGTTCCCCAATTGCGCATACAGAGAGGTTCGTCGAAGACCACTCGCCCAGTCTCTGGCGCTGGTTCTATCAGTCACAAATGTTCACACAGGCCCGAACATTATGAAACGGCCACAGGCTTTACGGACAATTGTTTATGGTAGTGTAGCTACGGTGATTTTAGATCTACAACGTACGAAGCTGACACAACGAGCTGTCCTTCGAACAGTCACTTAGGCGCCTGCTTACGGACCCGACCTCAGCATCTCGACTACTCCTGTCTAGGTTTGGGCAACCTGGCAGCAACCCAGCTCTTGTGCCTTCTTCCATTGGCACGCCAGCTAGGCACCGAGAAGATGTCACAGCTGAACGAAGTCACACTTAAAGCGACGTCACCAGTTTGGGGACGTACCTAAATCTTCCCGTATACGTATGTTCCCCCTATCCAGTTACAAGCATTACAATATCACATGGTCTTTGGAGACAAATTGTGTTGTACCCAATCTTCAGGGCATCAGGAAGGCAGAGTTCCGTGTATGAGGGGTGATATTCTAAAGAACATAATCAGAATAATAGTAACAATAGTAATGATAATATCAAGTCGCGGCACTTTTTCGGCGCATAGCTACTGTGCAACTCGACGGAAGCACAAAAGCTGGCGCATCATCAGTTTACCAAAGCCTAGAGAGGGATGGGTTTGGGCCACAAACCAAGCAGTCAATAGTTTTGCGCCTTGACGGATGAAATGTACTAATCGAATCAAACGTCAAGTTCGAGACAGAAAAAACAGATAACATTTCCGAAAAATACTAGGATCTTACCTTGCTGATAACCCATAACAGATCCATAAGGAGGAGGCTTGTCGTCCATTTTTAGGTGACTTGTTTGCTGGAAAAAAAAATAAAAGAGGTACCTCATTAACAGCTATCAATAACGATGGACAACTAATGGGTCAAATTACATTAGTCGGGTAGGGATAGAAAACACCCGCGAAGGAACCATGTGAGCAAGCAGAGAAAAATTAACTCTCTGGTGGATGGGCAGGTCAACAGAGCATAGCCATCATCGGTGGTAACAGCACCAACAAATTGTAGAAAAATTAGAAGTCCAACTAAACAGAAGGGGAGAAGCGACTTGCGCCTTGACGCAAGTACTTTTAAAGGCGTCTGTGGGAAAATGAGGGCCTACAGCGCATTTTAATCAATACCGAAGTCAAGGAGATACCTACCGACTTGCCATATTACAGGGGAGCTTACTGGGTTGAACCTAAAGTGCTGTTACCCTTCCGTCACAAATTTGATACGGTTCGGTTTCTTCATCCTGGGTTATTGATCACCGTTTTCACAAACATGACACACACTATTGGGAATTCACGTTGTCACACGCGCTCCAAGGCATACGCTGGATCTCCAACTCTGGCCTTTACATCAATTGTACTGGCTGTGATGGTACAATTGCGTACCCTTTTGATTTCGTGTACTCACGTTCTTTTATGACGTCGACGTCACGTTAGTGTCGTAGACGACGGAAGTCGGCAACCCTACCCTGATTTCCTCATCTAACAAGCTCCTAGGAATAATATACTATCCAAGTTGTCGGATTATTTTACAATCGTTCAGCTGTAGCACTCTTCTGGTGTCTAACTGCCATGCTACCCGAAGATTACTGGGATACTGCCAGGTTGCCCAAGTTTAGACAGGAGAACTCGAGAGGCAGTGGTCGGGTTCGAACCACAGACCTTCCAGTCAGTAAATTCGCGCCCTAAGCACTTGAGTCATCTCGCCCCCCACTAAGTGATATCATTTTACAATATTACTTAGTGATCTGGAAACAGGAGACGAGGTAAGGATTTCATGGGGGTGAGATGGCCCAAGTGGTTAGAGCACGAATTTACTGACCGGAAGGTCCGTGGTTCGAACCCGACCTCTGTCTCTCGACTTCCCCTGTCTAGGCTTGGGCAACCCGGCAGTATCCCAGCCCTCGTGCTTCCTTCGGGTGGCATGGCAGCTAGGCACCGGAAGGGTACTACAGCTGAGCGAAAAGGATTTCATTTAATCTTCCCGTAGAATTACGCACCGTACACGTGTGAAGGGCGTGACGAAATGTACAGAGCAAATAGTTGGGTCATTAACACCAGTGTACATTTTCCAATACTGGAAGCTCTACGTCGTTTGTGTATTCAACGTCCATGAGGTTACTTCCAGGAATGAATTCCGTGGGAGTAATTCGGCATCACAAGTATTGGAAGCGGCCAAGTTTTCTGGTGTTATATCGACGATAGAGTCGAAGAAGACAAATGAAAGAGGACATCCTCAATTCACACCACTAGCTGTAGTGAAGTCGGGCAAAAGTTTTCGATAAATCTGTAAACTCAGGAGGGTAAGCGTGTATTCTATTCACAAGAAAGAAACTTAGATGGTCACTTGACCGCAAAGCATTTCCATGGAACCCGATGATCTAGAAAGAAATGAGCCTTCACTGCAAAGATGAGTGTTGTGAGTCAGCATAATGAATGGACTTCTGAGGCACCTGCCAAACTACGCATCCTAGGTGTCCTTTTCCAGACTAAGCTTTTTCCCATCGATACGGCTCACGAAACACTGGATTACCAGAGAGCACGTTGGGTGCTGCAGATACCTGGATGAGGTCACGATACATTTCGCAGGAGACGAGCGCCTATTTCGGTAGTTGCGTCCCATTCCACAAATATCGTCTTTGGTCCATATGGATCGTGGAGAAGTTAGTAAGCTGGACAGCAAACTTCTCGGAAAAGTGCATTATGCAATCCGTCCGGACTTGAAGACTTGTCACGTCCAATACACGGGATCAAAATAACGGTTGTCCTCAGTAGTATCCGTGTGCAAATCAGGGTCGCGAGTCATATACGAGTACGGAATACAGATGGCATGCTGAATCGTTCTTCAAAATGTCCGTCCACCTTTAAATACGATGTTCTTTAACAGGTTGTAGATCCATCCTCCCCCAATATTGTACCACAGACCCTGAGCTTCCTCTGGGGGTTGAACAAATAAGTAGAAAGGGGGGCATCTCCTCCCCTCACCGAAGCCTCTAGCGTTCGGGTCTGCGGAAAACGGCAGGCAGGCGCCTTCGGGAGCTGTCGGTATAACATCTTTTTATGGGCTACCATTCTTCACTCTGTTGTTCATAAACAAGATTAGTTTCGGCAGGCCCTCATGACTGTTTTGAGTAAACATCGACAGTTTTTGGGTCACGTAGGTGTTTTTTGACTGTGGTTCAGATGTAGCATCCTCTCGGTGCTTAGCTAGCTGCCATGCCAGTTGAGGGAGGCATGATGGTTGGGATGCTGCTAGGGTGCTCAAACCTATACAGGAGCAGTCCAGATGCTGAGGTTGGGTTCGAACCACGGACCTATTGGTCCATAAGTTGGCACCTTAACCACTGAACTACCCCGAGCTATTTGGTGTCTGATTGTGGACACGAGCAATAATGCTGACATGTGGTGTCTTGTTGGAAAACAGTACCACATAAGCAAGCACGATTGCGCGATAGGAACCAAGTTGCCTGTAGTCTTTACACCGATAAATTATTGACCCAGCTAGATTCACGATGAATGTGTAGAAAGTGAACTTCGTACTCCAGCTTGTAGTGCCAACAGATAAGACTTTCAGATTAAATGGCGTAAGTGCTTTCACAGTGCTCTGCTCATAATCGTTTGTCATCTAGGTATGACACAACGTAACAGGGGAAAGTACAATTTAACAGCACAACGAGATATTGGACCTTAAACAGGCCGAAACAATCCACTAGAGCACTGCAGAGGTTCGCATATCTTATTCTCACATCATAGTTTTTCTGCCACGCACTGAGGACTTTATTGCCGTATCACCAGCAGGTTCATTCGCAATTGGATTAAGTCTCATCAAAATGTCTGGCTTCATGTACCCAAACCTACTAGTATAGTCTTTACGATTTAATCAACTTGTAATCCAATGACAGATCCATTCAGGCCACCTGAAAGCTTCGATTGTGCCCCCCGTGCTCCCGACGCTACTGATTGGCGAACCCATCAATACTACACTCTTATAAACACCTTGAACTGTTTTGCTTGAGACAGAGTAAACTAAGAATTCATGCCAACTGAATTATGCACCATATCATACGACACATCACGCCCAATTTGTTTAACAGGATCCGAGCCAAGTTTTGTCCAGAACTCCCAGACTGTGTACTTGTTTACATATAAACTGCCGAACGTGATATATCTGGGACTAGTCTTTATAAGACCTTATAAAGCTTTCTGTCTAGCCTAAGAACAGACACCTGGTGGCATGGTGGCTAAGCTGAACGATTATTATTATATTGGCACCCAAACATTTCGTAATCTTCTTCATACCCCTCGACCAGGTCAAGGGTTGGCCACCTCTCTGCTTCTGCCACTCTGAGTTGGGCATGGAGAACAGTACTCTTTGGCAAACGATGATTAGGCATACACAACACGTGTCTAAACCAACGCAGCTTTTGGTGCTGGGCACATTCTTCAATGGAAGTGCCCGTTGCACAACCGAAAACTCCCTTTCTAATCGCCTCGTAACGGATACGCCGACACCAGCCCACACGAGCTGTGGTTCTGCGACGACTGTCTAAGACCTGAAGACGTGTCAGTTCCGCAGCTCGAAAAAGCCAATTCGACGACTATACAACAAAACGGTCCCACTGTAGACTGATACACACACCCCTTGAGATGCAGGGATACACCACTTTGACGCAATGTCTCAACGTAGGAAACGTGACCCAAGCCTTGCAGATTCGTGAATTGCCCTTATCTGTTATATTACAGTCGGAACCAACAAAACTTCCAAGGTACGTGGAAAGCTCCACAACTTTCAGCGCCCTTCCTTGGATTGTAAGTGAAGCCTTAGTGATTGCACGTCCACGAGCATGACCTTACACGTTCTGGGTGCAAAGTTCACTCAAAAACACTTGCACCTATTCCGTTCGTTCGAGAACGGTATCGTCTGCATATTCCAGATCGACAAGGTGTTCGTCACAAACTATTAGGACACCGGCGTTTTGAAGACCATCCAGCGTTCGTCTCATGATTTCATCGATCACGAAGTTAAATAGGAATGGAGAAAGTGGGCATACCTGACGAGCACCGCTTTGCATACGGAAGCTTTTGGAGAGCTCACCGTATAGTGTCAGACGTCCGGAATTCTCAGAACACAAAGAACGTATTATGCTCACAAGAAGAACACACCGGTCAACCTAGTCGAATACGTCATGGAAATCCGTTTCTATACAGTAATTTGGCACACGTGATACAACGGTCAAGGAGAGACTGGAGCTTATCGTGGTGATACCTCAGTAACCCACTGGGATGTATTAAAGGATGTCCATGCAATGTCCAGACTCTCTTCTACCGTGTTAATCAACAGATACGAACTCAATAAGCAGTCTTCCGACAACCCAAGTTAATGATTGCAACAAGTGTGGTAGTAAGTTCCGTAAGATCTGCACCACTCTAGCCATCACTATTGACGGTACTACGCCACGAATACATGCTGGTGCTTAACTGCTCCGACTGCCAAGGCTTTGGCAACCTGGCAGTATCTCAGCCCTCGTGTTTCCTTCGGGTGGCATGGAGCTAAGCACCGGAAGGGTGTTACGGCTGAACGATTTAACTGCTCCGGTAGTCTCAGACCGGCCACCGATGTCTTGTGATCAACCTTTTAAGCTATTGTTTATGAGCCCAAATGTTCATTTGTTTTGACGCCCTGACAGTCTCTGATCCCACAACCAGCCACGAACTTCGCGGGTAAAAGTACCTTCGCCACAGCGGCCGTCGCTAGGGCCATCTGATGCCTGCTGAATAGTCTTGGAGTCAAATCGGGATCATCAGCTATGATGCCAAAAGTACAATTTAGTCACGCGATCGATTGGACTACAGCTCAAACGTAACAGAGTCGTGGTGGAACCGAAAAGTTCAGAAATGAAAGCGGCCGGCGCGGTGAATGCACGGAAACTATCCCATTTCATCCGCGAAGCAGGACCTAAGAGGCCTTTCGCAAGCAAACTAACCGAAGGAATGTTTGAAACCCAATGTATGGTAAAAACAAGCATCTGGATTGGTAGCCATATTTGCAACTACAACTTGCTAACCATTATAATAACAACAGTAACGATAATAATAGTCAGCTTTCGGTGCACGGCTGCCGTGTAACTCGAGGGAAGCACGAGGGCTGAGATACTACCGGACTGTCCGAACCTAGAGAACAGCAATCCAAAAGCGAGGCTGGGTTTGAACCACAGTACTCTCGATCAGCATTACGTATTAACCACCAATTACGGCGTCAACTCGCTTATTTTGGATCGCTTATTCGGATCCCCCTCCAGCTTCCAACATAGTGATAAGCAGTTCTGCGCTGAAGAGCCATCAGGCCTCTGGTCTAGATGAGCCAGCGTTATTCAAGGATGGAAGCGGGTAGTTGTATTCCATGACTAAGTTGTTGAAAATAACGTCCTCTCAAGCGTAGCATCATCATCCACACCATTTATAAGAACCGCGTAATTGTAGTACAGTGGTTATAGTTGCCATAGTTTCGTTCACCAATGATTTGGGGAGGCGGGGCCGATAACCGTGCATTTGAAGCGGTAGCTTCATGGTTGTAGGGCAGTGAAGCATCGGTGTTGAATACCGATGTCATGCTGTCGATCACAATGAAGCGGTAGCTGACATGATTGACGCGTAAACACAGAGATGTCAGCGGACTTTCTATTGAGGAGACAAGGAGGAGGGTTATGCATTGAAGGCGATAGCTTGGGTGCCTGTCATGATTTTTGTGTGCTTATTCTTATACTTACCATATATACTCGTACTGAACTTTTGTATGTACATTTCAGCTCATGTGCGCTTGTTCTTAGACAAGTAAAACGTTGCTTATCCTCGAAAACCTGGACTCTGTTCTAACTCGTTCTCGGACACTTTCTAAACGTCTCAGTGCCTTAGTATCACTGAGGGCATGACTGTGCCACGTCTCTAGCTATTGATAAGGCCCGTCTCCGAGTCCCCATCCAGGATGACTGCAATGACCAGTACGGCCGATTTTGCTGGTAACTGCTTTCATACTTCGCTGCCAGGTCATTGTCTGACCTCCCCTGGCTCATTCCCACTCTCCACGCAATTGTGCGAAGTCCTTCGAGGAAACCGAGCGACTGGCACACGGATTACGCAATCAAGCCAGCGTAACCTGTGAAGCGTGATCAGTTCACTTATTGTAGGTGAGTTGTCTCTTCCAAAAACCATTCCACATAATTCGGAACTGTTGATCGGGTGTTGTCACCCGAATCGGTCAATGCTCCCAAGGCATCGACGGTCAAACACTGACGTCCTAGGCGCACAGAGACAGAGCTTTTGACTCGTTTAATAATATGAAGCATACCACAGCATTTTAACATCAACCCTTGACAGATAAGCTGATGTTAAGCCTACGCCACAGGTGATGCAGGTTCATTAAAGCTGCTCTGGCGTTCCTAATCGGGATGGAAATATCATCTTTCATTAGACCAGCAGGACTGATACAGCTGCCCATGTAAACAAACTTGTCTACCACCTCAATCGGTTCGCCCGCAAGCATGAGGGTTTTTCTCGTTCAGTTGTAGCACCCTACCGATGCCTAGCTGCCATGCCAACTGAAGGAAGCACGAAGGCTGGAAGTCGAGAGGCAGAGGCCGGGTTCAAACCACGGACCTTCCGGCCAGTAAATTCGCGCTGTAACCACTTGGGCCATCTTGCCCAGGTTAGGGCTTGAACCCACCTTATTTTGCAGCAGCACTTTTCAGGTGCGAAGCGCACGCCAAACCGTGCGGCAGAATTATCTAGATTGTTTGCTATTGTTTGCGGTACCACGGCGTCAGATCCAAGAAGAGCTATATCGTCTGCGTACTCGATACCTGTAAATGAATGTCCCAGGAGCACTTTGACCCCACAGGTTTTAGAGGCTGGCAGTGGGTCTTCCATAATCGTAGCAAACACAAAATTGAAAGGAATAGTTGAAAGAAGACAGTCTTGCCTGACACTACTTGATGTTGGTGGACTCAGGTCTACAGTGCCCTCAGGATGGCTAGGAATTCATAGGGGACACCTTTGCTCCATAAACACTGCCACAGTGCCGGACGGTCCAGAGTCGAAGGCAGCTCCCAAGTTGTTGGTCGCTGAAAGAAGTATCGCTGTTCAAGAGTCCGTCGGACGGTGAGAATTTGAACGATGCGGAACGAAACCCAGCCTGCTTTTCACAGGTGTCTCTCCCTTTGTTTATTCAGCCTTCAAAGATGGTTTTCACACAGCATCCGCGTACACTTTTTTGACATGCCCCATTCCGCAGGCACTTACTGTTCACTCTATATCACACCAATGGTCTTCGTTAGATGGGTCACCAGGGCTTCCCCATTTTCTCTGAAGAAGGCTGGATATAGACCATCCGATCCCGGTGCCTCCTCACATTTCAGTACGCATGTTTCGTACTTCGTTTCTTCTCCAGACGGACGAGTGAGGTTTGCATAATTTATCCAGACTGTGTTACAGGATGCCAGCTGAACTGTTCTTCGAAGTGTTCGGCCGATCTTCCCAGTAGACGTCTTTGCGAGTGAATTAATGAGCCAGTCGATCACATCGGCTGATACAGGGCACGGGCGTTTCCGGTAGCAAAAGATTTCGGTATCCACCAGAGCTCTCGGTCTTTGGGTTCTCGCTATTTGGTTTGAAGGAACCGCGTGCGCCGTCGTACTCGTTGCCTGCTGGAATGGCTTTCCTGGCATCAATCAAGGATAGAGACCTCGTCGAATTGGAGAAGTCGGGAAGGCAGCACTGAACGCCGCTAGTATAGCTCCTTTCACATTTTACCACACTTCAACCACATGCTCACTGCCACCACAGTATCGTTTTACTGTGGAGAGTTGATGGGCTAGCTCCGATCGGTACTGTTGAGCTATGGTAGATCTTCGAAGATAGTGGATTGGCATGCTTCTTGCTGACTTGCAAGGGCCTGAAGGGGAACAGACCGTCAGGCGTGCACGCACCATAGCGTGATCGGAATCAAGCGGTGTGCCCCAGAAGGAATGGCAGTCTTTAATCGTGGTTCTCCACCGGTGGATGATGGCCACGTGGTCCAACTGGGTCCACGGTTGATTTGCAGTAAGTGGCCGCCAGGTTACGCGATTCGAACGTTCATGTTGAAAGTTCGTATTTGCCAGAAACAGTTCGTAATCAGCACACAAATGGAGTCGATCTCCGTTGTTTGTGCGGTGAGCACACACTACGAATAGACCGCCCATATGTGATTCCAAGAGGCTCAGACGACCTACTAGAGCATTCAAATCTCCTTCAAGGACTACAATGTCAGTGCTTATTGCCTGATGAATTAGCCCGGATAGCTCTCTTGACTCATGAGCCCCGATTATCTCGATAGAAAGTGTCCTTCTCGGATTCAGAACTACGCTCTATTGGGGCATAAGCCAAAACTACGAACAGTCACGATTTATTAAGTGGAGAGGCACTGAGCTGGATAACCGGACGGTGAAAAGACGACTGTTCGTTAGGATCAAAGCCAGCAAAGTGCCTTCAGCCCTGTGGCTGAGTGCAACTCCCACGCCATATATTCCACGAGTCATCACATCTGGACCAACAGACACACGGAGGGACAAATGTGAAGGAGCTGAGTGCGTCTTCGGCGTTTTGAGACAAATAGACTCTAGGCGGAATTTCGCATACACACCGCTCTTCGCTCGAAGTTAGGTACTGCTAGGGCACAGAAGCCTATCCCTTATTCGATTGGTCAGAAGACCATGTGCCTGCCTGAATGGCAATAAGGCAGGCTCTGAATGGCTGACAGTGTGGACCCATCAACCAATCACGATCCAGCACCCGTCGAATATCGGTTGCCAATGTCGTCTCAAGATGGCGCAAGAATTTTCAGAATTTCGTCGCTTCATACACTTTATATACGACGCGCTGTACATGTCTACATGTACATGGTCCACAAACTCGTGTCTTACGTGGTTCAAGGGTAAATTCGATGCTGGATCACGGCGTTCCTATCAGACAGAACATTCCTAGTGAAAGTAGGTTCGACCTACTCTTCTCCGGCACCGCTCTCCATTGGAGTTCCCCAAAGCTCCGCTTTGGGACCACTGCAGTTTCTAATCTACTTCAACCACCTTGAAAGCGTTTCTTTCAAATCCATGTTTACGTTTTCGAGGCAAATTAAAATCCTGGATTTCGAATGCCAGAGCCCAATAAATGGATGTAGACGCTGCAAAGTAACGGTCGTTGGACTGGCACATACCTTTGAATGGTAAAAGTTGCATCCATATATCGCTCGGTGGAGGCTCAGTGAACGTCTGTGTCGTGCATGCTGTGTATAGACAAGGAGACAGTACGAGGATAGAAACCAAGAAGGGCTCGGGTATTGGGCACTCTTCATAGATGTGCTTCTCAATGCACAGTGAGAAGTCACGAATACAAGGATTGATACACAGGATCGAGGCCTTTGCCCAAGTTTCCCGGGTCGGTTTTGTTCTTGTCGGTCAGTGGCTGTCGTTCACCTGAAAGGCACAAGTGAAAAAATGTTGCAGCATTACTCTTTATGTTCTCAGCGCGGGGCAGTATGCTCGCCAGCGCGAGCATTCGCGTAAATAAGTGACTAATAGTGTTTAAACTGGGTTCTAGAAGGAGCGTGAACAACTGTCCGAAGAAAGTCATTCTACGCATAAACCACCCGAAATACGAAAAAATTTTGCCTGATGAATGTGTGTGCTCTGAGCTTGAAAATTTTCTTACTATGTCCTCGCCGGGTGTTTGCTGGGTCAACGGTAAAAAACCTGTCTGCCAAGCTTTTTCAAACAGGGCATAGGTAACAATTAAGTCCCCTCGGAGGCGACGGTACTCCAGGCGAAAGAGATCAAGCACTGCGAGACGCGTTTCGTAGTCCACGGATTTTAGGTCGGCAAACATTCTCGTAGCGACCCGCTGGACACGCTCAAAGAGGGTGAGGTATTACGTGCGTCCTGAGTAGACAACTTGGTTGGCGTACTCCAGGAGCGGTCTGACGTGAGCCCCATAGAGCGTTTTGAGGTTCATGCGAGTAATACGGGAGAAGGTGCGTCGGATCATCCGTAAAATGGCGAATGCCTTTTGGGCCGATTTCTCATGGTGTAGTGAGAAGAACAAGTTTGAGGAGACCCAGATGCCCAAATCTTTTTTGGCATCTATCCTCATGATGTTTTCTGGTCCCTTTTCATCATGCAT
>NW_008751778.1:284934-290778 GCF_000715545.1 Opisthorchis viverrini
TTCGCTCGCTGTTCTACGGATGATTCCGCAGGCCTACCCTATTACTGTCGCATTACTTCCAAGTACTATATGGGGTCTACGTCAGATTTTTGAATAAGGGTGGTGCCAGCGAGGACAATCGGCTCAAAAGTTTTTCGCTGTTCTACGGATGATTCCGCAGGCCTACCCTATTACTGTCGCATTACTTCCAAGTACTATATGGGGTCTACGTCAGACCGCTTTTTGAATATCCCAACCACGTTGTCTATTCAGGACTCAAGAAGGAGGCAACTCTCATTGAGCGCGTCCAACCAGCTGCTACGAAAATAGTTGCTGACCTTAAATTCCTGGACTACGAAACGCGTCTCACGATGCTTGACTCCTTTTTCCTGGAGTATCGTCACCTATGAGGAGACCCAATACTTGCTTATGTCCTGTTTAAACAAGTTTTGGCCAACGAGTTTTTATTGACCCAGGTAGCACATGGCGACGACGTTGTCAGGAAACTTTTAAGCTCAGACCGCATACTTCTACTAGGCAAAACGTTTCATAATTTCAAAAGCGATTAGTGCGTGAAATAAACTTCCTCAGACCGCTGTCCGCAATCCATCTTGTACCAAGTTCAAAACACTATTGGACGCTTTTTATGCGAGTCCTCGAGTTGGCACACTTACTGTCCCGTAGTGAGAACTTAACGGACAGTACTCCATCCTTTCTCGCTTGTGGCTTTCAGGTGAACGGAAGCCGCTGAACGACAAGAACAGTATGGGAATCTTGGGTATAAACCTCGATCTTGTGCCAGTCTGTAAAGCTGTGGATCCGTGATCTGTTCTTGGGGCCTATTACACGTTGTACACCTTCGGCCTGTATGACGTGAACGATAACTTTAAAGGTACCCACGGGGAATGTCAGGTACATACCATTATTAAAATTCACGACGTGGATCGGATCAAGATGTCCTATTTTGGGTTCAGTTTGCCTGTTTGGTGGACACGGAGTACATTAACTTTAAGGGAGCGAATCGTTTCAGCAAGCATGGTCGGTGTGTGGATTACATAGAGTACGGCCATCAAAAGCTTCCAGGTAGAAAGGATCTTGCGGACATAGCACGCTTCTTTTTTATTAATAATGGTCAGTGGGATGCTAAAGTCACATTGTGCGTGAAAGTGACAGTCGAAGGACCAGGCAACGCTTGCCCTTTTATTGGAAGGGCTTAATGAAGGACACGGTTGTACACAGAACTATGCTGGTAGATGATACTTCCTGGTTGTCCAGGCGGGAGAAGTGGGTTTTTTTAAGTAACAAGCCTCGATGCTCTGACTTGAAAGTTTATACCACAAGACAGTAAGAAGTTGCAGGGTTCCATTTGGTGACCCTGCCTCTGACTCTAAAGTCTGGCCCCTGAGGCAAGATCCGGTAATGATTTCTTGGGGCACCCTTCCTGGATCCAGTGTCTCAATAGTCTGACGTGATATGCTGCATGGAGCTGACCTGGTCCGACGGTGTAGGCCGTAAGGCATCATTATGTTGCGCCTGATGCGGCCGCGTACAGTGGGTGCCCTTTGAACAACAACGTACTCTGGGTTTACAGGCATTTCGACCATAGCGAATAATCAGCCGAACAAAGAGTACTGAGGTTCCGTATACCGGCAGTCAAGGAAAGTCAGTTTGTCATGTGAGATTACTTTTTGAAATCCGTAAACTGCAGCCGCCACCTGACCAATATGTGTGCGGAAAGGTTGGGACTGCTTTCTCCGGAGAACATATGATCCGCAAAAGCCGTGAATGAAAGCATTGGCTCCGGCCACAAAACAGCTTACCATGATTGCGAGCAAATTGTCTAGTATGAGCAAGATACAATTGAAGCTCACCAAGAGCTCAACGCGGCTCCAAACGCGCCTTGTGTGCTCCTGAGCATCAAGAATGATAAATCTCCTCGTGCCTCCACTTTGGGAGAACAGGAAATGGGACAAAATCAGTAAGGCTTGGTGAGTTTAATGTGGTACCAAACGGAATGGAGTCCATCAAAAGAACAAACAATGCCTTCAGGCCCATCACAGTTTGGGTTGTGACAACACGCAGCTAGGTGAGATAGGACAGAGTTGGACTTATGCTTGGTGGCCTAGCGAGCAAGGACCGGACAGGTTTGCCAACATGATGCCAGTATAGTACAAGTGGCCCCAAAAATCCAATACAAATGTACAGACAGGTGGGGTTATGAGGGGCTGCAAACCAATGAGGACTGTTGAACCACAAAATGTTGGACTAGTTTATCGGGAAGTTGCTGCGTGTGTTGGACAGTACCATAGTTTGGGATGGAGAGTGAATATAAGAGAAAGGGTCACCAGTGCCCGATGCATCGCTATCAAATTCAATCAAAAATTTGTTCATGGTGAAAAGCCCAAAATCACTAGCCTTGGATGCCATTGGCGAAGGAGTAAATACTTCAATGTTTTTTATATTTATTTATTGTATATGACTACCCTGGAGAGCGGTACAGAGGAGCGTGTGCGTTATGTTTGGTTGACGAACTGGGTGCAACCAAGGTGATGGTGGCTACGGCTTTGCGTGTTGATGTAAGCTAAGGGCAGTGCACGGTATCATCAGAGTATCCCACGCATATATTTAATTTTCTTCTATCCTATGTAGTGTAAAGCGTTGCCAGGTGAGTGACCACCCCGGAAAAATTCCAAATGGGCAGATAATGACGGAGATGGCGCATTTTTTGTATTTACTGAATTTAAAGCCAGTCTCGAAACCACCGGCGAAGGGTGATGCGCCCGTGCTGCTGGAAGGGTGGTGGGTGCCCGAATGCACCATAGTGCAACGTAACAGGGCGACCCTCCTTGCAGGGTATCCCCGACCACCACACGAGTCTTTTTTCCCTCGTGCACGCTACCGGATCTATAAGGTGGGAAACCATCAAGCAGTCATTAATGTCGCTTGCGCTCTGATAAAATACTCCAGCTACCAGATGTTTCCCGGTGGGGGAGACCTGGTCGGTAAAACGGCTCAGTCAATTCAAACAAGCAAACAGCCAATATCCGCTGGTGGAGGTAGATCGTGGAGGAGGGAGGGATGGCAACTGTCAATGGTACAAGGGAAATAGAATGTTGATGTTCAGATTGCACAATTGACAAAACGCCGACAAGGCGTTGGAATTATTCCTTGTCGAACTCATCTGCCAATTAAGTTAACATCGATGAGAATGAATCTTTTTCAACGATTCTTCAATCGAATGTGCTGCACAAGAACCAACTTATGTTCCGCTTCGTAAGATATTCGGGATATCGCACGGAACACATTACTCATAGGTTTGCCGGAAATTCTTGGATAGCCCGTGGCCGGCTACGTATCTTTTGGAGATCAGTGGATTAGTCAAGTAAATCTAGGGTACTGTCTTTGCCTGATGAGTTCCAAGCAGATTGAGATTGGCAATGAGTTATGCAGTAATTTTCAGTAAAATTACAAAACAGTGTGGCGTCAAATAAACAATTGAACCGATAAATCACCAAGGTTTTAATAGGATATTCCAACGTCCATATTCAACGTTGAACTGTAAAACACGTAATGCAGAACTCATAATCTTCATATTGTGACGAAACTAGGTTTTTAAAACGAGTACACAAGACTCGAGTGCGTCGATAACTCTTGAGACACCCATGAAGAATTCTAATTTTGCCTGATAATCCAGAAGAAATGACGGATAAAATACATGCTGCGGGTGTTGCACTTACCTCATGCCAAAGTGATTTAGATCCCAGTGTTGTTCGGTTATTCATTTCGACAATAGTCAATACTAACAGACATATAAATGGTTAATTATTTCAGCGCCTGCTCACACTCCAATGGATTGCGGTTCTGACAGTGAGGATGTTCTTCGCTAAGGATTATCCAGGTTCTTTCATGCCTGGAACAAAGACATGGTTGCTCCTACAACAATCCACGTTGTCCGACTGCGCGCTTCAGAATCACACTTTGAGGTTTAGTTTGTATTCGACGGTATAGGCGCGGAGACTAAAGTGCTACTCCCACAGTTATGCATGAGAATCAAAGACAGACAATGACTTTGTCAACCGCAACGAACGCATATTTTATCTAATTGTATTAAAAGTCTTGTAGTAAGTGTAATGTAGGATTGGATGGTGGAGACTTGGTACCTGCCCATGGAAGGCATATTGATCAGCCTACGTCTCCAAGCGTTCAACAAAACAATCATGAAAAGAACCGACTCCATCCTACACCAACAATATTCCTAAGACACCAGTGGTCAAAAACACGGAGACTCTTGAAATCCTCTGTCCTCAGATGCAATGTTCCGCCCCCTCTTTACCCTGGTGCGTGCAATCCTTGCGATTCAGTGATATGCCGCCTTGAAACCGGGTGACGAACAATAATCAAACGTGATTTTGTCCTTTTGGACTCGTGCTCCTATTAGGGCCAGTGAAATTCTTCGCAGCTTCCAGTGATTTCTCTTGAATGTAAGTGGCGAGTTCACAGAATGCAGGGAGTTTGCGCTCCGAAGGTGCAAGATTAACGCTGAAAATGGTATGATATTGGTCAGTAGATTTCGCCATCAAAGATGAGGTTGACACCGTCTGTGTATTGTGGCGTTTTGTGCCTTTATTTTACTTCCATTATAACACTACGTGTTTCATCAATTGCATGATCGTTTTTTGTTTGAATACGAAAAACTACAAAACCGCGCACTTGTACAATTTTGCATAATACAAGCGTGGTCACCTGCTTCGACTCTCTCTTCTGATTTCGCTCGCACTTGAAGCGGTCATTCGCGAGTCTCATGTACTAACTCTGGTACCAAAACATTTCAGACATCTTCGGAATCTATTATAGTGGGAACTGTTCAGAAGAAGACCTCCGGACCAACATAATTGGATCATTGTTTATTCGATGACCTGGGCCAACGACGAACTATTTTAAAGAGAACAGTTGTTAGTGAGTCTGTTACATCTGATCTCTAGTTCTGTATACCCAACCTAGCGTAATTATTTTTATTTCTTTGCCACATACTCCTGGTAAACTAACTTATTGAGTAGCCAGACCACTACAAATTTGGTGAGCCCGAGTACTTCTAGATATATTTTTTTTGAAAGCTTTTTCTTTCAAGTCGTCGTGATTTTGTTTCTTCCGCCCGGTAATTATGGAGGCGCACATTGATTCAGCGGATTTAGTCGAGAATGCAATTAGCATACGTTTGCCAGACTACAATTCACGCAACCACAGTGTATGGTTTCACCAGGTGGAGGCCGTTTTTGCTACCCGACGCATCACTTCCTATGTTTTCCTATGTTGTCAAGCATCTTCCTTGTGATGTAGCAACAGAAGTTGAAGATCTGTTGGATGATATTCCTAAGGAAAACCCGTATGACGCCCTTCGAGCGGCCGTCATAAGTAGGACAGGGAAATCAGAAAACAAAATGGTGCGGGATTTATTCACCACCGTCGAACTTGGGGACAGATCGCCATCACTAATGCTTCGCCACATGCGCAGTCTCCTCTGCGGTCGTAAGCTAGCGGTGAAAATTATGGCCCAACTTTGGCTCGACAAACTCCAACCCTCCACGTCCCGCGTCACCAGCGCTTTCGTTGATGACCACAGCTTGGAGCAGCTAGCCCAAATGGCGGATAAGATACACGAAACACCCCAAAATCCCCGTAAACTCCGTCTCCCGCTCTGCAACCACCACAGATTTCGACCCGCTTCTTGCTTCTATATCGCACCTACAAGCCAATTTTGATGCTTTGACCGATCGCCTGCAACGGTTAGAGATCAACAGACATCGACCACGTTCACGATCCACATCGTTATCTCGTGCCCGTCCCTCTTGGTGCTGGTATCACCAA
>NW_008751778.1:291374-291882 GCF_000715545.1 Opisthorchis viverrini
ACCCTGTGGAGATTACCGCTCTCTCAACAACGCTACTATCCCAGACAGGTATGCCATCCCACATATCCACGATTTCGCAAGTTCCCAATGCCATAACAACATCAAACTTGCTGCTGGTGTTGGCCTCGCCATAAACAATAACAAAAATTGGCGTTTCGCCTGTCCAAAAGTATTCAATAAGAAATCAATATACTTGGGATAGCCGGAAGAAACTCTGCAATGCCACTGGCCTAAGTCGACCTGCATGGCTGTAGCTGCCTTCGTCAATATCGAGGCTACACCGCACCAAAACCTACCTCGTCAACCAAACTAAAAAGCACACCAAATTTGCTGCTCCCAGGGGTGACACACACAACACATAAACATAAAGTTAGACTCCAGACCCTCCACTATCAACATCCGAGGATAGCATCGGAAGTCTTCTTCGTCACGCACCACTCACTGATTAAAGCTGATGGTAGTGCTTCGGGGACTGGTGACCTTCTCCCTTGCATCCACCTTCCTTCCT
>NW_008751778.1:293384-297157 GCF_000715545.1 Opisthorchis viverrini
CGGCCACCACCGGAGGGCGTTCATTGCAATCTGCCAGATGTAAAGATCTCGGCGGCTTTTATTCGTACGCCTCACCAACTGAGTCAATTATTGCTGTGTTTGCGTGAACTCGTTTCCCAAGTAACTTTTACACTCGACCCTGCTTCATCTGCAACACTAGTGAGTCGCATGGGCTTCATTGCTCACTGTAATTCTGTGTTCCCTGCTACCATTTGTCCATACTACACTATTACCCCACTACACCAACCCCACATAGCTTTCCGTGGCCATCCGCCACAGCCCAGGGCCATGAAGCCCTAGTGACGGCTCCGCGCTTTAGTTCAAACCGACCTGCTATGTCGTGGCAGCTCTGCTGCCTCTCCATATCTATTACTCCGGCCCAACACTTCCTGTGAAGTGAAGTTTTTTGTTTTTGTCACGTTACAGTCAGGAAGCTCTCTGTTATGCCCTCACTTGCATTGTTTTCTTTGCCCGCCACAACCCTAACGTGTGTGATGAACTCTACTTCATTAATGTTTAACAGTGCCGTGCCATTAGTGCGCTGGCAGGCTTCGGTTTCTAGAAAGTCCCGCAAGGAACATATTGTTTGAGGTGATTCTGCCGGCATGTGCAATTCTGTGGGCAACGGGATTTTTTGGGTTGGTCAAGGGAATATGAAAAGATGAAACGAAACCGAAGAAATATCGCGGGTGTGGTTCTGGTTCGGTTGGTATTCCCTGTGGATGTAAATTACAGATCAGGCGGAATGAATACCAGCGGAACAAGACATCCGTAGCAGGTATTGCCAAAGGACAAAGTTTCGGAATACGAAGGAATAGGATGAGATCAGTAGAGCCTGGTGATTTGGCAAACTGACCCTTTGGAAGGTCTAACGGATCGCTTGTTACATCTAAAGCTAGAAATCAAGCAATTGGTTGTGTGCTTTGGAGGGATGCTAGTTCGCTTTCCATTTTATGCACAAGAATTCCGATATTTTTCAGGTCTGTCTGAGGCCGAGATCCTTCTAGTAAGGGAGGTGGACGACCTTGCGACCCTGTATCGGTTCCTTGGATTTCTGCTTCAAACATTGCTGTATATCAAAAGGCACGGTAGCTCTACACAACCATTTATTGAGACAAAGAAAAACTATTAAAACTGTATTTATAGGTTAGTCACAGAGTGTTGCACAAGGTCGTGCCAGAATCTCCGTGAGGAGGCGAGAAGCGTCGAGACAAAGGTGCTTGACTCGCATTGGCTTGCATTCTGACCAGTCAGAGCATGCCTCCGCTTGGTCCGTGTCCTGCACGCGACACATCCGTCGAAATGATGACTTGTTCGGTTATCAGGGACGGCTGGCCTCCGCACAGGAGGAAGAATGCTGGTTAGTCCTACCGAACAATCTGACGTTACTCGGAGCGCCCTTTTAACCGACCCTAAAAAGTTTTGTGTTTGGGTTCGGGGACTCTTAACTGAGAGGCTTTCCTTTGGGATGAACGAGAGACTGGTCGATGGGATTCATTGTCCACCAACCACTTAGAGGAAGACAACAGTGCTAGTGTTAGTGATTCAGATTGAAGGATATTTGTTAGTAAATCAATGAGGCGTAATTCTTGCAGCTCGCGGCTGGGCCGCCTAAGGAGAAATTGACTTTCAGTCTTGGTTGCCATTTTGATCGGGTAGTTTAGACAGAATTCTTGAAGTAAATGGCAATAAGTGCACAAAGACACTTAGCCTGATGAGGGTAAATCATACGCCGGGGAAAGTAGCTCACTGGGGAAGGTCTAAGCCCATCAGGTGCACATGAACCTAATTTTCTGACGAACCAGTATTCCGTGACAACCCTGAGCTCTTATGCATCAAGTAGTATGTTTATACTGTGCAAAAAAGGCTTCCTAATTGTTCAAAGTAAGAGTTCAACAAACGTTCACAGATGCTGCACTACTAGGTGCCCATTGTAAAACGGAGTCCAGGGTAACGGCTGCAATAAAAGACGCCCTCCGGCAACATCCCAAATACTATCTACTATAGCAAACTTGCAGGGATGATAGAATGTACGTGCCTCATTTAGGTGCGATATTCAAATTTCTTCACAATGAGATAAAATACTATGTGCATACAACGATGGGTTCGATATTTGTCAACAAATGCGGTCTCAATAAAAAGCGATTGTCTGCGCTGTCAAAGGATTTTACAATGAATTTGGAATGGCCAATGTACTCCAGCAGTGTATGCGTCGGCATAATGCACTTGAAGTCAAGGGCACACAAACAAATGCTGACGAGGGTTCACACAATGGAGGTTAGCTGTGGAGGTAGTTGCCAACTTAGGTCAACAAATTTACAAACAACCGGGCTCTCGTTGGGATGGCATTGAGATGAAGGGAAGAGCGCTTATTCAAACACCTTAACGAGGCTGAAGTCAGGTCTTGGTCAAAAATGGTAACTCATACCAAATACCCGACACCTATCTGGCGTGGATATTGAACTTTGCTGGAACAGTGAAAATTACCCTGCAGGAGATAATTCCGTCATCACTGGAATGAAACACAGATCTTCATGCCAAAAATGCATATTATTTTAACGGGAGCGCAACAAGTATGCTATCATTATAAGTGCTCACCAACATGCTGCAACTCTACAGGACGGCCTAGGAGAGAAATGAAGGGTATATTTTAGGACAGAGAATAGTTGTTTCATGGTTTTAACCGAAATCGGTTAAACGTTGCCCGAATTCCCCGACACGTGTTGGCCTCTATCAACAGAGTTGTACAAAATGTTTCAAGCATAAAGTCTGTGCTCACTCCCCGGCAATAAAACAGAAGGTCGTGATTTTGAAGCAGAACAGCAGTTAAATATCAGATAATTAGCGACGACGGCAATTCAGCCATGTCCACTTTGTCACCTAGGCAAAGTGGCTGCTCGAATAAATATTCACAAATTCAGCTGAAAGTGGATTGAAAAGCTGATACAGATCGTTGCAGAAGATATTAAACTAAAATTGAGTCCGGCTCCAAAATCCGCCATCTATTTTCAACGAGCCACAGCGTCATGCAGTTAAGGATATTCTGCGGAGTTAATTTTGCTTAAGTACTGAGGAGAATTATCAACCAATATGAGGACTAGACAACAAAACATATCCGTTATTTGGAAAAGGACAATTAAACCACCAAGTACTACGATCCCATTAGAAGTAACACTTTAAAAAAACCACCCACTTTTCTATTATTTTTTATTAGTGATGGTCCAACTGCTTTTTTATGACTACTTAGTAACTAGGGCGACCTAAGTTGAAGGCGTTCAAGTTGTGGATCTCGCGTGACATTATTGTGAACGATTTACAATGAATAATTAAAAAAGTCCGAAATGAACTTATACATACTGAATTGCGACAGTTTTAGTTATGATACGAATTTTAGGACAGAGGAAGTGATTGTCACGCCAATCTACAAAACTGGTGACCGACTATCGCCTGGCAGCTATAGGCCTCACTAGCGTGCTGTGCAAGGTGATGGAACGCATTCTGAAGCGAGCTATCCTAGATCACCTTACTTCCAGCAATCTGATATCTCCAACCCAACACGGATTTCTCCCAAACCGCTTTTGCGTGACAAACATGCTCGTGTTTATGGACAGCTTAACCCAAGCCAAGGACGAAGGACTCATATCGGATGCCATATTTTTCGACTTCTCGAAAGCATTTGATAGCGTCACACACGTCCCGCTGCTCCACAAACTCGAGTTTTACGGGATTCAAGGGAAAATTCTTCGCTGGATCAAGGCGTTCCTATCAGACAG
>NW_008751778.1:298072-329725 GCF_000715545.1 Opisthorchis viverrini
CGATCCTGTGTATCAATCCGTGAATCCGTGAATATAATAGAGAAAACTTCAAAACTCGAGTGATCTACTCCAAATAACCCCGCAAATACGCTGCAATGCAGTTGAAGGTTGCAAATTGCGCTAAAGAATCACCGCATTAGCTATGTAGACCGAGATGGATAGTGGAAGATGGGCACCTTTTGGAACTATGTGGCCTGTTTGAATAATCCACGGAGCATTATTTTGTAAATCCGCGCTGCGCTTAAAACTGCGCTGGGGAGTTTTGTGCGGTTTGTCGGGTTGCACTTATTCTGCACTTGTCGCTATTCTGTTTCTCATACCTGAACTCACTGTGCGTAGTTTTACCCGTTATTATCTTTGAAGTGTGTGGTTTGAACTTTCAAGCATGTGCTGCCTGTGAAACAAGTGGTGAAGTACCTACGATGAGCGCATTAATCAAAATGGTGTATCTTGAACCCTGGGGGTTTTGAGCTAAATCTTTTATTGCGTTGGTGAAAGATTATTAATGCCTTCGGTTTTGCTGTGACACGAATCGTTCCACATCGAACGGTTGTACAATGACCCATGCGCTTAGAGCTAGGCGCCTTAATTTGCCGGTCGCACATGACACCTGACAATACTTAGTTAGTTGCTCGATTACCTGTATAGTGCTTCTCTCTCTCACTAGTTGCACTTCGAACGCTGGATCTCATCACTTTCGTCTGTCGCCTCGCAGTCTGCAACACTTGGGATCTACCGGCGCTATCAGGGTCTTGAACGTGAGAACCCGAGTAATGCCGACCGTAAAGCAAGGTTCCAGATGTGTTAACCTTGAAAATAGTTCTATTAGGACACGATAGTGGGTGACCCGAAAGTACAGTGTGGGTATCTGTAACACCCTTTCAGTGGCTAGCTGCTATGTCACCCGAAGAATGCACGAAGGTTGAAGCAGTGTCAGGCACGCCCAGAACGTGGAAAGGAGCAACCAAGATGACGGGACCGTATTCGAACCAAGGGCCCACCATCAGTAAGCTTGCGCCTTGACCACTGAGCTATCTCTAGCTCTGTCTGCGTCAACATTCGATTGTGTTGGGCGGCTTCACTGTTGCCGAAGATGGAGCAATAGGGCTTTTACACGACCGCTGTCTATTTCCTTTGGTCCTAAGAAACTTTCCGCCCATAATTCTCACCGATTTTTCTTCCAATTACCTGACTGGTGACGTTGGATCTTCTCGCATGAAGTGAGCTGCCGTCTTCGTCCAGCCGTTTTCACCAGTTTCCTGTTACATAGCGACTGAACCTCGTCGTGATGTTACTTTGCGTAATTTTATGGGCTCCGCTGGAGGGTCTTGCGCCGGTACTCGCAGTGCTTTTCCTCTCAGGTTCGTCAACGGATTGAGTTCTGATGGACAGTTTACTGGTTTTGGGTTCAGAACATGTACGGTGGCTTGTGCGTTGGAAACGTGGGCTACTCTGGTTGTGTACAGGCGCCAGCTTGCTGCTTTATGGTCAGGCTTTTAAACCACAGGCTTTAATTGATGTCTTGCTTCCTCCATCTAAGTGTGGGCGCCTTGGTAGTTTCCATAATCCTCATCGTCTATCTGTAACACCCTTTCAATATCTAGCTGCCGTGCTACCTGAAGGAAGCACCAGGACCGAGATACTGCCAGGTTACCCAAGCCTAGACAGGAGAAGTCGAGATGGACACTTCGGGTCCGTACTACGGATCTCCTGATAAGTAAATTCGCGCTTCAACGACTGAACCAACTAGCCTTTTTCCGTGAACTTCACAGTCCAAATACTCGTTCCTATCATTCGCAGTCCCTTTATGCCACCAATCGTGTGGCCTTATTTACGACACGCGGCAGGGAGCGTAGGAGGAAACTGCTGCTGCTGTCTGCCCAAGCCGTCCAACCCAAACAGATTGACGCTAGAGCTAACCCGATTTCATTGGTGCTAAGAAACGCATACCAGGGATTGGTGACCACAATGGTGCACCCAGGTAGCTAAACACTCGAGGGCCTGAAGAATGATAAAGATTTCTGGTGAATTAAGAAGATCAGGAGCTGGCGGTTTTCACTGAAAGTAACAGCTGCGCCCTATTTCAAATGATTGGATCAACGGGCCAGACGAAGATAGGTGTCAGCGAAAAATTTGGGAAAAGGTGTAACAGTAGTTCATAGGCACAGTCCTTATCTCGAGTGATGGGGTGAACACTTCAAAGAATACTTCAGTTGATCTCCTTTAACGCTATTTATGGAAGAACCCAGAGAGCGTGAGTAGAAAATTAACACCATCAACGCATAGATACGCACCGCTGTGCTATCCATTGATCATGTCACCTCGATGGGTGATGAAAAGTTTGCAATCAAATTGCCCAGCTCAGGGAACATTAACCCGGACCCACCATCATAAGCAAAAATCCGGCTCGAGATATCCATCCGATGCCCTAGGGCACCCCTTTCTAATGGGAGGCAAACGTGTCGAGGGCCCATTGTTGCAAGGCCCTTGGCGTCACTGACTACCAGTTGTCTTTCGACGACACAAGAAACCTTGACTCGTGGTCGTTAAACGGGTTTCGGCCGGATAGAGGCTCCGTCGACCACAGCTTCACACTCCGCTAGGTAGTAAAGCAACACCATATGAACAAACGACTGGTGTTCCTCGATTTCCAGAATGCGTCCGGTCCTGTTGGTCGGTCATTGCCTCTGTCGACTTTTTCTCAGGAGACACTCTGATGCTTGTGAACGTATTCCGGTTTTCATATTCACTGATTTTCGGGCGTGTTGGGGTGTATGAGCAGCTCCCTAGAACCCTCTTTAGGAGAGGTACTATCCGGCGTGAATGCCCATCTTTTCCATTATTTCCAACATCGTCATCGATAAGACAAACCTCAGTACATCAATGTTGACATGTGCTCGAGCTAGCTTGGTGTTTAAGGTGCGAACTTTCTAACCGGAAGGTCCGTTGTCCGAACCAAACCTCTGCATCTCGATTCCTCTTTCCCATGCTTGAGCAAGCTGATAGTATCTCAACCCTCGTGTTTTTTTCAGGTGCCATGGCGGCCACGTATAGAATGTGTGTCGCGGTCGAACGATAGTTACTATTTTTGTCATTCGGATCGTTGGTAGTGAGAACCATGTCGAAATTGAGTACGCTGACCGCATCTTTCTAGTGTTTAAGGACGAAAACAGAGCAAGCGCATTGTTCAACAGACTACCACAATACCGCTTTCCGGTATGCCTTTCACCTACTGGTTGAGAAACCATGCGTCGGAACTTTCGGCCTCCAAACAAATCCCCTGCAATTTAAGGAGAAGCTCTGGAAGTAGCGTTTTTTTTACACATCGGTAATTGCGTCAGCTCCGGCGGAATTATGTCTGGTGAGGTCATCGCACGATTCTTGAGGGTTCGAATCACGTTTTTCTCTTCGCATCACCTGTGGCATCAGAAGGCACATCACTGGGTCCCAAGGGTTGTGTATGCAGCTACATTGAGCAGTTTTGTTGTATGGGCTTGCGCGACAGATCTATGGGCAAATGAGGTTTTTGACCACCCATGTCTCAGAACCGTTGCTAGTATCAGATTTTGTCGACGAATTAGCAACGAGGTCGACAGTCAGGCTTTGGAGTTTCAGGTGGTCAGTAGAATTGGTCGAAATGTTCTTCCTGGCGGTTTGGACGTCATTCTTTACTGGATATCAGGTATCCGTTGTGGCCTTGTTGTGTACGACGAGGGTCGGAGTGCAACGACAATCAGAATGACAGTGGAAAAGACTGAGGGCCCGAAAGCCAGGCTTTATTCATCCAAAACTTTGACACTGAGAGCTGAAAACGGGAGAAAGTGATTTAGCAATAAATGATGAAACGTTTGAAAAACAGCAAATATACAACATTCAACCCCCACAGAGATGAAAGTTCTCAAGAGTTTGATTTATAGTTGAATAATGTTAGGCCTCTCTGTTGCGCAGGACACACGGCCGTGTCCGCTGTTGTTGTGTAACCAATGGGTGTTTAGAAGAATTCGACATTTCACTTTCCGAAGCAGAGTCAGATAGTTCCGGCTTAGTAAGTGAATCAGCGTTGGACTGCGGTTGCTGCTGTTCGGATGCTGGAGCACATCCGAAATCTGCTGAAGGGGCCAGGTGGCGTAGGGAGACCGTTTCTTCCATGCCGTTAGGGTGTCTGACATATGCGTACTCAGGGTTAAATTACAGGAGCTCAACCTCTTCGACTAGGGGGTCGTACTTTGAATATCGCGTGTTTCACCGCATCAGAACTGGTCCTGGCGAAAGCAACCACTGTGGCAAGGACGTACCGACTGCGGATTTTCGATTGTGATGAAACATCCGCTCGTGTGGAGTAGCATTGGTGGCCGTGCACAACAAAGAACGAATCGAGTGGAGAGCGTCTTGTAAAACGGCTTCCCAGTGACTGATTTGAAGACCCTTTGATCGTAATGAAAGCGTAATAGCCTTCCACAAAGTTCCATTCAATCTTTCCACCTGGCCGTTCCCCCTTGGATTATATGGAGTGGTCCGACTGGTGGCTACACCTTTTTCATGAAGAAATCGTTTGATCTCATCCGAAATGAATGATGAGCCACGATCCGAATGCACGAAACTTGGCAGGCCAAATGTGGCGAACAGTGGCACAAGGCATGATATCACCGTAGACGAACTGATATCTGGACATGCATAGGCGAACGGAAAACGGGAATATTCGTCTACGATCGTCAGTAGATATTTGTTTCGAGTCGTCGAAGGCAGTGGTCCCTTAAAGTCAATGCTTAAACGTTCAAACGTTTGTGTGGCTTTAATGAGGGTACCGCCAGATGACTTGAAGAAACGTGGTTTTAGTTCCGCACACACATGACACTGCTTAATGATGAGTCGGATATCCTCTAGGGAGAATGGAAGATTCTTGGCACGAACGAAATGCATCATGCGTGTTGCTCCAGGATGACACAGGGTTGTGTGTAAGCGTTTTAGATCCAGGTGAGATGAAGTGTTCGCACAGACACTCCGAGAAAGCGTGTCAGCAGCTTTGTTTTCTATGCCTGGTCTGTAGGTAACGTCAAAAGAAAAAGGCGATAACTCCATCCGCCATCGTTGGATTTTGTCATTTTTTATTTTCCCTTTTTGTTGTGTTGAATACATGAATGCAACGGATCGCTGATCAGTTATAATTTTGAAATGGGTCCCGAGTAGGTAATGCCTCCATTTGCGCACTGCTTCGACAATTGCGCACGCTTCTTTCTCAATAGCGGAATGGTGTTTTTCGCTGGCAGACAGTGTACGTGAGAAGAATGCGACCGGTCTGCCATCTTGATTGAGTGTAGCAGAAATCGCGACATCAGATGCATCAGTTTCGAGCACCAAAGGTATTCTCGGGTCGATAGTGACCAAGGCTGCATCCATCAACTCCTTTTTCAAACTTTCAAATGCTTTTATAACAGATTCAGGGACAGGAAAGGTTGTATTGTGAGTGATTGGGTAGATCTTATCCGAGAAACGGCTTATCCAACGAGAATAGTACGCGAACAATCCTACCACTCGTTGTTGAGACTTGATGTCGTTCGGAACGGGCAGTTCTTGCAATACCTTGAAGCGTTCAGGGTCTGGTTTGATGACACCTTCAGTAATTTCATAGCCGAGGAGTCTGAGCTTAGTGGTGGAAATCGTGCTTTTATCGTGATTTAACTGAAGGCCGTACTTTTGTGCTACGGTGAGGAAAAGCTGGAGGTTTCGATCATGTTCTTCTTGATTCTTTCCACAAATGGTAACATTATCCACATACGCATATGTCCCGGTAAGTTGTTCGGCGCGTATTATGTCATCCATTACCCTTTGAAAACAGGCTACCCCATTCGTTACTCCGAAAGGTATTCGACGGAACTGATAGAGGTTGTTGCAAGCCTCAAAAGCCGTGTAGATTCTGTCGCTTTCTTTAATGGGTATCTGATAATACGCACTTTCAAGATCAAGCGTGCTGAAAATACGATATTGAGCTATTTTAGTACTCAAATCTTCAAGTCTGGGGAGCGGATAAGCGTCTAGTTGCGTAAATCGGTTTATAGTTTGACTATAGTCAACCACCATTCGCTTCTTCTGTCGTTCATTTGTCGTGACGAGCACTTGCGCTCTCCATGGGGACTTCGAGGGTTCAATGATGTGTTGGTCAAGTAAACGCTTTACTTCAGAAGCAATGAAGGCCTCGTCGTCTGCAGAATGTCGCCTGGACTTTATGGCGATTGGCTTACACCTTGGGTCAATATGCTCGAACAAAGTGGGAGGTTCAATTTTGGCAGCAATTAGGCCACAAAGGGAAAAAGAAGGTTTGTCACCGTTGAATGAGATTTCCAGGGACTTATGAAGCTTAAGAAAGTCATGTCCTAGCAAAATATCTGCACAGAGGTCACGTAATACTGAAAACTTGAAAGAGGGATACTTGTTTTGTTTGTGTTGCAACGTTAAAAAGCAATGTCCAAGAGTAAAGCTTTTGTGCTGGATAGATGCCAAAGTTATCTCAGATGACGATGGTAGTACAGACCACTTGTTACGACGGACTACCTTTTCGGAAATGAAACTTTCTGAGCTACCAGTATCAACAAGAGCTCGAAGCGGGACACCATTGGCTTTCACATCGGTGACTGCTTCTTTTAGACACTCAGGAGCCGCTGCAGTGACGCAAGATAGCGCACTTGAAACAGATGAGGTGTTCCGCGGACCAGTAGATCTGCATACCTTTTGAAAATGCCCTTTCTTCCCACAGTTTTTGCAGGTCGCATCTTTAGCGGGGCATTTATATCTCGGGTGACGAGCATAGCCACAGAAGAAACATGAAGACCCCACACTGGCAGCAGTCGCCTGCTCGTGCGATGACGTTTGAGAACGTGGGGACTTTGGCGGGTCGTTCGATACGGTGGCACAGGGAAGTTGAGTGTTCGGCAAAAACGACAACGACTGTTTTTGCGCTAGTTCGAGGGACTTTGCATGGTCGTACGCGGTTTTAAAATCCAGCGACTTATGTTCCAGCAGTCTCTGGCGTATAGTATTGGAATAAAGTCCGCTAATAAACGCATCTCGCAACGCTTCATCGGTATGCTGTTCTGCACTGACGGCTGTAAAGCGGCAGTCTGGCAATAAACTGCGAAGCTTCTGCACAAACTGATCAAGGTTCTGAGCTCCGTCCTGTTTACAAGTGTTCAAAAGATGCCGTGCAAAAACTTCATTTTTCGGCTGTACGTAAATTTCTCGCAAGGTTTCGATGGCTGATTCATAGTCTTTGCAGTCTTTGATGAATCGGTAAACACTAGGGGAGACGTAATTGAACAAGGTTTTCAGTTTATCTGGTGAATGAGAACCGATTGACTCTAGGAAGTTTGTGAAAGTACAAAACCAATGCTCCCAGGTATCTGCCGAGTCTTGAGTATTGGGGTCGGTATCGAATCGTTCAGGACGTAAGAATCGATCCATTGTTCGAAGAAAACTTTTTTGGATGAATAAATTGTTGTGTACGACGAGGGTCGGAGTGCAACGACAATCAGAATGACAATGGAAAAGACTGAGGGCCCGAAAGCTAGGCTTTATTCATCCAAAACTTTGACACTGAGAGCTGAAAACGGGAGAAAGTGATTTAGCAATAAATGATGAAACGTTTGAAAAACAGCAAATATACAACAGGCCTTTGATGGTTCCACTGATAATTTCCCGAGGATGAATCGGGTGGAACGACCCGTGGACATTTAGAGCGTTTTTCATCTCCATTCCTTCAACTTTCTGGATTCATCGTGCTTCCCGGTCTGCGCGGACACTCAGTCTTACATGGCGTCAACTTATGCGTTGGGTTGGCTTGTGGTTGACACCTGAAGGAGTCTTGCCGAGTCTCCACCAATACCAACCTCCACTTTGAGATATGGGGAGGGGGGCGAGATGGCCCAAGTGGTTAGAGCGCGAATTCGCCGACCGGAAGGTCCGTGGTTCGAACCCAACCTCTGCCTCTCGATTTCCTCTGTCTAGGCTTGAACAATCTGGCAGTATTCCAGCCCTCGTGCTTCCTCCGGGTGGCGTGGCAGCTAGGCGCCGTAAGGATGCTACCGCTGAACGCTTTTTGAAGTAGAACGCTTAGAAGGGGCTAAATGATTTGTACCGCGGGTATCCGGTTTTCCCAACCAAGCTTATAAATTGCATCGCAGTTAAAGTTAGACTCCCCGTCGTTGGATTTTGTCGTTATTTACCTTTCTTTGCTGTGGTGAATCCGCGTTACTGGTCCGACAGCCTTAACGCAATGTATTTGGAGCGTACATAGGATACCGTCAGGATGGCATACTTAGGCGACTCCGATCTTCGAAATGGATATGAGGACATCGTACTGAGATCACTTTGTCATCATTCTACTGAGAACCTGGCTCATAAGAATGAAGCCGGCTGCCGTCGTTGCCCAGGATGTATCGGTCACACATAGATGGTTGAACGGCGTCATAACCAGCGATGACCGTATGTCCTCTTTGGAAGCCGTTTTTAAGCTTATCGAATCACCAGTAACTTACTGGAGTATGAACGCGAAAGTCATTTCTAAATTACTATTTGTTATGAAGATAGGCTTGTCTTGATGAACGTGATAAAGTCACATGAGTTGACCACATCTGGTGTTTTCAGGTAAACCTGTCTTTCAGCTTCGCTACACATATGCCTCTTGAATCTCCCTCAACTTCCTCCAGCATATCGAGGATATAAATGCTCCAAGTGTTCACTTACTGACGCTGAGCATGATCATGATATTGCTGTCCCTGAATCAGACTTTGTAACTACAAGCTATTTTATGCAACCCGGTTCTGATAAATCGTTGCTATGTTGCTGTGGCTGTTGTTGATAATAGTAATGGTAGTGCTGACATTGACGATGACTATTACGATGCACTTCAATCCGGAAGAGCATAAAACCTGCGTGGTGAGTGAGAATAGACCCTAACTTCATGCCAGCCAGTGGATCAGTCGATTTGGTGATATATTCACTAATCTTGGTCCTGTATGCAATTTCCGGCTGTCAAGAAAAGACTGGATCTTAGCGTGGTTTGACGGCTTGTGTACCTCCACAAGCATTTGAGCTATACTGTGGAGTTTAGATATGACACGCACAGAGCTACTCAACCCGGTCGATCAATGAGTGGAGGTCTGACAAACAATCTCGTGGTCCTCCAAGTTTGGGAGTTGGAACGTTTTTTGCCCCTTAAAATGTAGACTGCTCTAGCAATTTTATGCCAACCATCACTTAGGCTTTTAGTCAAAGGCTCTGGTCTAGGACTTCAGTCGTTCATACATCTAGGCCTTGGTGCCCTGGCGATATCCCAGGCCACGTACAATCCGACGGATTGGTGAAAGACATAATTAACTCCGCAATTGAATACACCAGAGATATTGTCACCCTCCGAGGTGTTGCAAGGTCACCAAAAAAGTCGTTCAGCTGTAACACCTTCCGGTGCCTAGCTGCCATGCCACCCGGAGGAAGCACGAGGGCTGGGATACTGCCAGGTCGCCCAAGTCTAGACAGGGGAAGTCGAGTAGCAGAGGTCGGGTTCGAACCACGGACCTTCCCGTCAGTAAATTCGCGCTCTAACCACTTGAGCCATCTCGCACCCAAGCATAAACGGGAGCAGTTGAGATGCTGATTAACCCCAAAAGGGAGCGTAATGATGGAACATCCTTAGGAGGTGGCATCTACTGTATAGCTCGGACGTTCTCCGGGCCAGGATGACGACCAGAGGCGTCCAAGACAAAACCAGGATACTCCACTGTTGTCAAGAAGAATTGACACTCCTCGGGCCGGAGGCGGAGGCCATTGTCCTGAATGCATAGCAAGGCAGCATTGATCCGATCAAGAAGCTTTTTGGTGGAACGGCAACGATCAGCACGTCGTTCAGGTTTGCGACCACACTTGGAATGCCAGAAAGGATGGCGTCCATCAACTACTGTAAACCTGCTGGGACAGTCTTGACGCTACTACGATGTTGACAAAACTTGTGGTAACACTGACCGATATGGACGCTCTTGTATGTATTTTCTATGCAGGGGATGAAATAAGAACGGCCTGATTCGTGTGGCCATTTCCAAAGTCTGAATTGGATCGCTGGACATCAAGAATGCTGTCTTGCGTTGTTCCCTAATAACATACTACAGAGGTAGTAGAATTTGTTCACGTGGAACAATTCTGAGTACTGGAATTTACTGCCGATTATTGATATGCTGTTTTACCACAAATATGAAACCTATCTCAAGTTTTAGTGGTCTTTGCCTGGAGCTAGTCTTGGTAGTGTAGCTCTCATTTGGCCCAGTTGAAAAGTTTTCGAGGAACCGGAAAATAAGCCATGTTGGAGTGGTCCTAATAACAAATATTCTATTGTGGAATTGACCATGAAGTTTTGAGAGGTATCTCGCTGCGCTGCTTCTCCTTTAACTCACTTTCAATTTCCAAAGCAGGTGGTGGATCAAATCCGCCTGAGAAAGCAGAAATTGGGCGCCGAAACTAAAGTCACCGATTGACAATCATCTTCAAGTCAACGGTTCCTTTTTGGTAGCGAGTTCGCACATTCGATTCATACATCTTACGGACATCATTAATGACAGTCGAGTCATACGTAATTCAAAACGTACAAGTAATTGTCTTCTGTTTTTTTCCACATCCTATAAGAGGTAACCTCCTGTCAACTCATCGATTGATTTGTTGTCATTGAGACCGCTGTAGTGAAAACAATTTCAAATCCTCCTTCTCTATATCTGTTTTACTCGTTCGTATCTGTGCGCGTTCATTGTAGATCTCCATTGGGCGGTGACGTTCACTGAATCCATTTATGGATACCAGCGTCAAAGTTGGCGTTCGTGTTCGTCCCTTGTCTGAAGCCGAAGTCAACGATGGGTGTGTATCTTGCCTGGCCTACCCGGCAGAACCAGGTCACATCATGATTGGAAGAGATAAACTGTTTTCTTTTGATTATGTCTTCGACGAGGCAGCTTCTCAGTGCGATATTTACACGAGGGCAGCAGAACCTATGGTGGATACTGTGCTCAAGGGCTACAATGCCACTCTACTGGCTTATGGCCAAACCGGGAGTGGAAAAACCTATTCGATGGGGACCTGCGCACTACTGAGTCCTACAGACCCTGAAAACGGGATTGTTCCGCGAATGGTTCAAGACATTTTTCGTAGGATCCCCTCACTGCCGTTCGACTATACTATCCGGGTATCATTTTTGGAGGTACAGTCGTGTATCACTTAGTTTACGCACTCATAGATATATAAAGAGGATATTCATGATTTACTTTCAGAAGACGTCAACATACCCTTGCCAATTCGCGAAGAAAACCAAATAATCAAAGTAAGACCTAAATTTAGTTGGTATGCTTCTTGGTCTTAGATTCCGGGTTTGACCGAGAGTGTTGTCAATTCGTGCGAAGATGTTCTCGCCTTATTACAATCAGGATCGACAAAACGAAGTGTTGGTGGGACCGCTATGAATCGGCATTCCAGTCGAAGTCACGCTGTATTTACCCTGCACTTTGTAATTCGCCCCAGAGAGGAGGCACTTAATGCCGTTGGGTCTGATGATATACCAACCACAGTGTCGAAGACACCCACAACACAACCTGACCAATCAGCCGAAGGTGAAACATTGACAGCAAAGCTTCATTTAGTCGATCTTGCTGGCTCCGAACGTCAAAAGAAAACGCACGCAGAGGGCGATCGACTGAAAGAAGGTAAGCTTGTCCTCGAGTTGACATTGTTTTACATTCCAAGTCCTCTGCGTCGCTTCATTGGCCCGTGAACCACACAGGTGGTTCTTCAATTATCCAGATCTTTTGAAGAATATGTTACGGTGCAATAATGGGAAATTAGCGTGAATTGCTTGCTTAACGGATGTACAGTCGGTGGACCCAAGCAACGGACACACCTCTATCGTTCAGCTGTAGCACCCTTTCGGTGTCTAGCTGCTATGTCACACGAAGGAGGCACGAGGGCTGGGATACTGCCAGCTTGCCCAAGCCTAGACAGGCAGAGGTCGGGTTCAAACCACGGACCTTCCGGTCAATGAATTCGCGCTCTAACCACTTGGTCCATCTCGACCCACCTCTACTCATAGGTAAACCGTAATGGATCCAAAATTTCTTTTCGGACGTCATTAAGAATGGCTTGGAAACGATGTTTTCAGGAAGAGCTGCAGTAACAAAACGCACGTAGAGAATCAGTATTTACGACTCAGAGTGACTGTACTGGAACGATAATCTGAAGCGAAACCCTCTGCGGATGTTCTCGAGAGCGAGAGAGAGAGAGAGCGAGCGGGAGAGATTGATATGAGTTATTGTCCTGTTCAGGCTCAGGCAATTAGATAGTATGTCAGCACCCATGCTTCCTTTAGGTGGCATGGCAGATGGGCACCTAAGGGATGTTACAGCTGAATAATTATGAGTTGTTGCCAGTTTTCAAGACAAGTGATCTTTATACATTTGGCCATACTCATAGAAGATAAATTAGGGATTGCGAGTCTGGCGTTTTAATTCATCCTGACAACCTTGATAGCTCATATCCACGGTTGTTCCACTAAGCTTCAACATGTTTTAGCCAGAAATTTCAGAATTGAGCCTCGTTCTGAGTGCGGTCGGATGCATACGTTCACCAGTTGGGGAAGCGGATCCATCAAATGTTCCAAACGCTCTGAGAAGGGTTCAATTCGCCATCAGTCGTAGCAGCAGTCGCCTACTGTGATGTCATAAGCCACAGTGAATTCCATGACCTTCGATATAAGACTATGGCAGCGAAGCATCGGTGCTGAACATGTATGTCATGCTGTCGATCATGATGACGACGGAAGACTCATCAGCTTATAGTTTTCTAAATTTAAACTTTTCCCTCCCTTGAATGTTTGTGTGGGGCGAGATGGACCAAGTGGTCAGAGCGCGAATTCGCTGACCCGAAGGTCCTCTGCCTCTCGACTTCCCCTGTCTAGGCTTGGGCGACCTGGCAGTATCCCAGGCCTCGTGCCTCCTTCGTGTGGCATGGCAGATAGGCACAGAAAGGGTACTACAACTGAACGATTTTTTTGTGTGACGCGGTCCGGTGATACCGATAGTTCGTTTGGAAATTTCGCCAACATCGAACGCAGATTGCTTACGCCGGGGACCTCTTGGTTTTCAGCTTCATTCTAACATTCGGCCGCAAGAAGAGTGCCCAGGTAATCTTATGCACTCTGTTCGGACTGTATGCTAGTTCCGGCCCGGCGAATCGTCGTGGCTTGACCATTTATGAGGGCGCTGGGACATCCTGATGGAGTGCGCACAGAACTCTATGTTTTGCCTTTGAACGTTAACATATTTGTACAATAGTTAGAGGGTTTTCCTCAGATTTGATCGGTTCTGATGAGGTTGTTACTCTAATTTTGGAATGTCTCGACATCTTCCTAGGACGATTGACTCGGAATGGTTCTACAGTAGTACCAGGTATGATTCCTGTGACATAATAATCTAGAATGGACTTGTCAATAGCCCTAATGTGAAATCATCGTTCACCGTATGCACTGATCGTACTTGTCAGTTTCTTTGGGGCCAGCCCTTTCACTTATTGACGTTACTATCACTCTTGGTATTTGTTGTCATTGTCATCCCGTCTCTAACTCTATCACAGGTCTCTTCCTGGTGGTCCAAGCGAAGGCCTGTTCTAATATTTGGCCTCCTCTTAATTTCAGGTATTAACATCAATCGTGGCCTTCTAGCATTGGGCAATGTGATCAGCGCTCTGTGTGAGAAAGATGCGAAGAAGCGATCGCACATTCCCTATCGTGATTCTCGACTAACTCGACTGCTTCAAGATTCACTTGGAGGCAACAGTATGACTTTTATGCTGGCCTGCGTTAGCCCGGCTGACAGTAATATGGAAGAGACTTTGAGCACGTTACGGTGAGCCAAAACAGGTTTTCTCTTCGGTCAGGCATCACAGAATCGTACCGCAACCCTTTTTGATGGATGAATGCCCTCTAGTTGAAAACGAATTCGCCCGCTCCGAATGATGGCCGGTGTTGGGAGAGACCACTGTTTAGAAGTGCGATTCTCGTGTAATGCCTCTAATTCACCCCTCCGAAGGACCTTATTGTTAAGACGATTGACTAACACACACTTGCTCTGTTGACTCCTACGACTGGCTAAGTTGCCTGTAATATTTTCTGACAATGATTGGCTTCATCATCAGCGTTGAGAAAGTCGGACGGAATTTTTCTCTCATTCGGAGTAAAGTAACCATTAACGGACTAATGGCAGTCTTCTGGGACATTATGAATGGTTATGTTTTATGATAGCAAGCCTCACACCATTACGGACTACGGAATTAAGAAGGTTGTTATCGAAGAAGTACTCATTTTCTTGTACTGACAAACATGACTAAACTGTGGACAAACAGAGTCTACCTTGCTACATCCTATTTGCTAGCTTCATTGTTCTCCATCTGACTTACGCTTGCGTTTCCCGTCGCAGAAGTACTGTCATGCTTGTAACGCTGGATGCAAGCAAGACTGTTTGGTGGATCAATGTACCGGCTGCGTTATGGAGCACTACTGCTCTGAAGTAACCGTTCCCGAGAATTGAAACTTGTAACGCTGGATGCAAGCAAGACTGTTTTGTGGGTTAATGCATGTTATGGAGCACTACGGTCAGCGTAGGTCAAAGTTTGATCCACTTCTGCTCTGAAGTAACTGTTCCCGAGAATTGAAATCGGGTCGTGCATGGTCCTAGGAGATTCACATCCTCGAACGAAGGTCACAGTCGAACTAGTTCCTACCACAAACCTGGTTGGCTCACATAGATGTATTCCGTTTTGGCAAGTTTTGGAACTGTTCATTGAGCGCACTTCATCAATCAGTGTATCAAATCAAAGGGCAACGGGTGAAGCTAAGAACATGAAACGGGAGCAAGTTTAGTGACCTTTTTTTGTCGGGTGGTCAAGCATTCGGACTGTCTGGGTTTGATTTGAGATCAATTACTGGATCCCTTTTTATTCTCAGTAACAATGCTCTCAGCATTGGTTGGTTATCCCAACTTCTCTCGATGCTCTTTTCCTCCCGCTATGGCATCATACTCCGTCATGTTTCTGTCACAGATATGCCGATCGGGCACGCCTTATAAAGAACAAACCTATTTTGAATCGCGCCGATCCCAAAGATGCCGAATTGGCTCGCCTGCGCTCGATGATCGCACAATTGCAAAATCGACTGGCCAAGGGCTCCGCGGGACTCACATTAATGAGTCCCTGTGCGCCCAAGTTACAATCATCCGCGAGCACTTTTTCAACCACCATCATTTCGAGCCTCAATGACAGGCTGGCCAAGTCCGAGGTAGGTGCGGTAGTGTTTTGCACCAGGTAGTCTCGACACACGAGTTACTCCCACGCACGCATACCTATGGACTTATATGCGGTTTCAGGGGCATTGTTGGACCAGCATCTATTCACGGACTAAGTAAGGAACGTCACTGGAATTCTCCTAATGTTTCTATGAGCCTGTCGACCCACTCTATTCCTCTGGGATCAGGTTTTCAATGGTAGGCGCGGCACAGCAGCACGCCAGTGAGTGTCTTACAGATGACGTTCGACTCAAAATGTCTAGTTTTCGTTGTGAATCTCGAACCTCCTGTTTTGAATCAACAATGGAGGATATATGAGCTCATTCCACTAGACAGGACAATCCTAAGGTTCTCTGCAAAAACCGAAGGATATACCACTGACACATACCACCCTGGTCAGTGGAAGGATATCGCCAAACTAGACGAAGAGAGGAGAAAATGAGGAGAGAAAACGAGCGGGAAAAGCAGATGACACAGCGAAAAGAAGGATGGAAGGGGGTAGAACAGGTTATAACGTGGTCTGATTGATGGAAAGGGGATCATTGGTCTGGACAATAATACCGTTGCGATCAGGAGTTTGGGTTGGCAGGCAGATAGCTGGGGTAAGGGCCACACGATCCGCAGGATCTATGTGAGTGAAAAACAGGAGCCGTTCATGGACTTTGAAGTTTCCGAGAACGCAAACTTCCGTAGGAAAATCTGAAGGAGGGATCCGTCCTTAGTTAGTGTCCACCAAAGAGTAGAGAAGACACATCCCCATTCGGAGATCTATAAACACTAATTAGGAGAAACTGAATTGAAACGAAATTTTGGGCCCATCTGATAGGCGTAGTTTTTCGGTCTTATGTCCCAAATAGATGCTAGTTTGTGATGTTATGCGCTCATTTACCAATCACTACTACTTTCGTGTTCAGTAGTGTCATGTCTGCTTGGAACCGAAACATGGGACAGTCTTTGTGATGCACGTGCAGCTGAAGATTATCACACACGCGATATTCGTTCGACATTTGACCGACGTTTACACTGAGTTGATTCACAAATAGGTTTATAGTCCTAATAGCGTGCAAATTAATGTTCAATTAGGAAATAAGATTGATGGGAACTCGAGGACTATGTGTACTTGATGGGCCCCAAGAAGCGTGAAGCCGGTAGTGGATTGTCAAGGAGTTCCTATAAACCATATAAGTAGTGTTTTGTTCTATGCATGCCTAAAGTGAGCTCGGCTAATTAAGTTCGGGTGCACTGGGGCGCTTCCTCGATCTATGGTAGGTCAGCGATGGCTATCTGCGCTCTACCCCTTAAACAATACCGATTCACCGTCTTCTCAGGTCAAATAATCGGTCTCCTCAATTGGGGTTTATCTCTTCATCTTCCGAGACGTCGATGACGTTCATGATCTTCCTATGTGTATCTAAAGTTGTAGATATCACTATGAGGACGCATGCTGTTGACCACGAAACTAGGTATAATCAACCGGTCATCCGAAGATTGTCCTTATCAGTTGAACTTGACCGTCGTTCTGTTTCAGGATGAAAAACAAATTTTGGCTGACCAACTGGATAAAACCCTTGAAGAGAGCGCTGAATTGTACAAGAAGCTGTTTGATGCTGAAGCCATTCACGATGCAGTGTTCACAGAACTGGATAGGCTTAACCTAGCCATCAGGTATGTGAAACTCTGAGTTGTGATCAAAGTCGTTCAGTTCCATAGATCCGAAGTTGGCCGAAGCGATGGCTTCTGACTCTTTGATTGCTGAATTCGTGCGCAGCGTGAAAGAAACCCTGACCACTCTGTACTCCATGAAAGACACAAAACACGCCGAGGTAAATCCAGTCTTCCCCGTCCTAAGTACACTTCTATCCATTTAGCTCATTATTTCTAAAGTCGACGAATTGTACGAGAATTGTTCCGCCATTCTAAAGGACTCTTCGTCTGTTGGAGATTCTCCTGAAATTGAGAAAACGGTTGGAACTAATGGAACACCACTGTCGGATGCACAGGATCACCTGGTTACCCGAACACAGTCAAATGTGACCAAGACCTCCGGTACGTTTGATGATACATAGGAAGAAACTCAAGACAGGTGGTCACTTTATGGGATGAATTTGAAATCTGTCAGTTTTCTGTTGTTGTTTTTTCTGCTGCTTTTTTAGTTCCAGTTCTGTTAATTGGATGTAATTGCTCAAAACCCAAATTAGTAACTTTCACATTTGCTACTCGCAGACAGGTTTACCAGTTTCGGATGTAAGCGCCGGTTGATCAGTGCACCTTCAGGATGTCCTGTCATACATATGATTGTCCGAAGGGAACTAAACTATAAGAAGCTCGACAGAAGACTGCCCATGACCACTTGTGATCGGGTCGGTGTAGACTACGTTTAGGCTACAAACTAGTACCTGTCGAATATCATAAGGTTGGATGGTGTATGTCTGATTCTACCGGTACGCCACCTGAGTCCAATTCTGATTGCATAAACAGAAACAATGACCACGTTTTCCGCAACCTACTCACTGACTGTTTTTTTTGCTAAGTAGCCTTACCAACAGACTTGAACTTGTGGACGTACTTTCCTTTATCCACTATAGTGTCACTGTAAATGATTTAAACCAGATTGTCAGTTGGTCATGAAGAGACCTAACCTCATTGTGGTGCAGCGGTTTCTTTGTCTACACTGGAGGGTGCTAACACTGCACCGACAGAGTTTCTCCTTCCAGTTTCATCAACGGACACAATTCTAAAAGACACGATCTCCCGGTAATCGGGATATAACTCCTGTTGAAACGAGATCACATCTCTCCACAGTGCCAGAAGTTTTGCCTGTAGAATGGCGCTAACAGGTGTGCTCAAGCGCTGTGTATCAGACAGAACAGTGACACTGCTTCAGTCCAGAAGAAATGCTCCTGCTGGTTTCGAATATAATCTGGCCAAACGAATTATCAGACGTCAAGGGCAAGTGAGCGTGCGTGCCGACTGTGAATTCTGGTGGACTCGGAAATCTAAGGAAATGCAAGAGGCTCAGAAAGCCGGGAATGCCCTAAGATTATTTCACTTGATCTTTGCGACGTAAACCACGTGTGACTGAAAGTGGCCTGAACATCTTGGATAAAGGACGCTTCGATCGCCGAGCACTTTGAACAACGAATCTGTGTCCACTCGCTACCACACATTCGGACCGCACAGCTGAAATGTAACCGTGGACGGTGAGTCTGGAAATCCCTACCTCCTCAAAGGTTTATGACAGCACATGTTCTCACCGAGCTCCTAGTCCGGGTGCCCTCCTACCTGCATTGTTCAAAAATGGAGGTGAATTTTTCAGTCAGCGCTTGTCTGATCTGCTCACGTGCGTTTGGGAAAAGGAAACTCCCAGACAACTCGGGAGAGTCGCTGATAGTGCCCATTTTTTAAAAAGGGGCTCGCTGTGAATGCAGTAACCACTGGGGAGGGGTGGCTTCACCCCGGTCTTAACGAGACTTTTGGCGTCACTTGTGCTTATTCGCTTTATGGTGGCTCGTGGGACAGTGACTCGAAAGCAGCAAACAGGATTCCGGCCTGGTCTGGGTTGTGTTGACCGAATCTTCACACTCCGCCAGGTGCTAGAACAACGTCGTGCGTACAAATGACCCATAATTTTAGTATTCCGAGATTTCCAAGTTGCATTCTACTCGGTTGATTTGTCCATCATCCTTGACACATTGGCTCAACAAAGATTCCCCGGGAGCTCGTGAAAATAATAAATTATTTGTATTCTCATACCTCCGGCTGCGTAGCATATACGAAGAGCTCTTCAGAAGCTTCCGTACGCAAAGCGGTGCCCGTCTCCATTCCTATTTACTTTCGTGATCGACGAGATACTGAGACGAACGCTAGAAAGTCTTTATCCAAAAACACCTACATCTTCTCCCCTCCGAATACGAGAACAATGTCGTCGGCATATTCCAGATTGACAAGGTTTTCGTCGAAGGCTATTTGACAAGCGCGCTGTCATTTCCTGACTGGACCGCCTACCCAAATTCCATCCATCGTTGTATCATGGGCTAGTATAAGTGGCGGTCCAAAAAAGGTACTTCGTTAATCCCGTTTATGCGTCTTACCATGATAAACTAGCATGATAGCGCGAACGTGGCCCACCTAAGAATGGTCTCCTCACCCGTGTGGTGCCAAGATGGCCCAAGTGGTTAGAGCACGGATTTACTGACCGGAAGGTCCTTGGTTCGAACCCTATCTAGGCTTGGGCGATCTGGCAGTATTCCAGCCCTCGTGCAACCTTCGGGTGGTATGGTAGTTAGGCTCCGAAAGGGTGCTACAGCCGTGTAGTGCTGCATTACTTTACTGTCATTTTTCATCTGAGTTGAAAGACAATGTACGACCTGTGCTTTTTCCCCTGGCGAAAATGCATGAGATCCGTTTGTGTTGCGTTCACTTCCCATGATAAAAGTTTTGGAGCATCACGAGCGATGTCTCAAAAAACGAACGCTTTCTAATCGATGGATTTACAAAGTATTGACTCGAAGAATCATAGGACAGATTTGATGATAACCGCACAGATCTGAAGCCCTAAAATTTGTCGGTCCCCTTGGAATGGGAGGATGGGCTATCGATTTTCTCGGTCGTTTCTCTGGTTGCTTCTCTTTGAGGCTGCTCATTATTCTCGGATTTGATTACTGATTCTAGAACCACGGAATACAAGCTTTCCTATTTTCAAGGTCTTTTAGTTATGTTGAACTATTGTATTGATATCAGCCTAATTGAGCTGTGACCCCGGTCGTATCCCATCCAACTGTTTGCTTTCCAACTTTCTGACAGTCGGTCTTCTCGCTTCCAGTTCTCCCTCAAATTATGTTCACAGAGAACGTGATGAATAGACATGGGAACTGCATACAGCTGGTCTAAGAGATAGTAAATAGTAAGACGTTTGTCGTATCATTATTTTGACTAGCTATTATCGTGCAAAGGCCGATCGCGTATGTTATTATGGAGGGGACACTTTTTCACCCATGCCACGTAATCCTTATCCACAGATCTTAATTTGCCCCATTCGGGAACTCATGGCCTTCTATTCTGCGAATTTCTTCGGGAAGTTTTGCATCTGATCAGTGATACCGAGCAGCTTGCCAGGAGCAACTTTTGGTTACTCAGACCAAACTGCACTACACTATATACTGTATTATTACACAAGCCTGTGAACTACTGGTTTTGTAGTCGATAGTGGTAATGCTTACCCGTATTGGTTGTTTAATGCTTGTCCTGTTCACCACGCAGATCGCCGTGGATCGGAGATTCGTGCACGCCGTCTTGCATGCAAAGAAAGAATGGACTCTATCAAGGCGAGTATCGAGCAAAAGCATGCTCTTCTGGAGAGTCTGGAACGCGCAGCGAACCAGGGCGAAGAGTCTTACGCTTCACTGATCGAACAGTACGAGGCCCAAGTGCGTGACCTTGAATCTCGCATCACTACCTTGGAACAAGAAAGAAAGAAGCTCCTGAGTGAACGTATGTAAGTACATCCTTTTTTGGCCCGCTCATCGTGGTTGGGTTTATTCAAAGGCATGCGTATTCATTCGCGAAGCTTCGCCATTCTTTTGTGTCAGACAGAGTCTACCGTTTGCTGGTGCCACTGACTGTCTAAGGATAGTGAGGATGCTCCCCCTGTTTCTGGTGGTTGAAAGACGAAGGTTTTCTCAACTGCGGTCTCGTTGTCATGTGATGGAGGCACAAAAGTCAGATTCCAGCCTTCCCTTCTTGTTGTTCCCAAGCTTTTCCGAAAAAGGATATCTTTCAGGTGGACAGCGTGTTTTGAGAAAGTGCACCTTGCCTAATATTCTACCTGAGCTTTGCGCCGATCACTGAGATCTCATAATCCGATTACATTTGTAAATTTATTCAAGCAGTGGATCCAGTATTCTGTTTTATTGTTCAGCCTGGGTATTATGCGGGGAAGTGAATTTCGACGTGTTGGGTCACTTCGTTGACTTTTAATGGGTCGCGGTGAAGAAACTTCAAACTTTCCGGTGGATCTGCAAGCTCATTTCTATGCACATAAATATGAGACTCCTCCTTAATGGGTTAGTGAGCTTTTGTGACCTATAGCTGCGGAAGATATGAAGAACCGGACGATTAGCGACTTTTATTCAGTATCTCTACGAACGATATGCCCACAGAACAAAGCCTAACTGAACTCCGTTATACTTGATGCGCAAGGCATCCCTGAGGTGAGTTGGCTCATTGGTTTGAAAACGAATTCACTGACCGGAAGGTCCATGGTTCGTATCTGACCACTGTATCTCGACTTCCCCTATCTAGGCTTGGGCAACCTGGCATGGTAGCTAAGCACCGAAAGGGTGCTACAGCTGAACGTTCTTTATCATCCCTAATCCCTTGAATGGATAAGGAGAACATTGCATCGAGACTGCCCAAAGGTTTCGTGACTATTTCTCGGTCACGTGTTTTTTTTTCGGATAAACAAGTGACCTGATAGAAAAGAAAAGTGAGACTTTGTTCAAGTTCCGGTCAAATTGAATATCACCGGGAGAACAGCCGCTCAGAACTGATCTTCGACAAGATGAACTAACGAATCTCGCTGAATGCGTGGCCCAGACTGATACCTGTTTTAGTGGTACTGTTTTGGTACCGCCCTTGGTCAGGTGCATGCAGCTTGACTACATCCAGTCACGCTGTGCATCTCGCCGGCACATACCGGTTGGGTGATATCTCGATTACCTGAACTTTGGTTCATAGTGTGAATATTGATATAATAGGGTTGGAAATCGGTGATCGGTCGATACGCTCAAACGTACTGACGTTTCGATGGTACACCATAGAACGATTTATCCATCTGTCAATCCAAGCAATGGAACGTCGAATTAGCTCATCTAAATGCGTCTGACTACAAGCTATCGGCGAACCAGTGCACCTACACAGATACGCCTGAATTACTGATCCTTATGGTTGTCCGTAGTGCAACTGAACAGTGACTTCCTCTGTGTGAGGAGCGCCATGTCGCACCGGATGTGTCAGTGGTCTCCAAGAAGCCTAATGTTGGAGTCTGTCATAATAGTCCACTTTATCGCAATTAAATTCGTCAAGCTGTAACATTCTTCCGGCGCCTAGCTACCATGCCACGCGAAAAATAGCACGAGGGATGGGATACTGCCAGGTCGCCCAAGTCTAGACAGTGGAAGTCGAGAGGCAGAGGTCGGGTTCGAACCACGGACCTTCCGGTCAGTGAATTCGCGCTCTAACCACTTGGGCCATCTCGCCCCTATGCAGGGAGATGCAGAGATGGGGTTCGGGCCACAGACCTTGTCGATATGTTGGTGCTTGGACATTTAAGCTCAGCTACCTGTCGCCCACATCACAAGGTACCATGGATGCTATAGGTTCCTGCCTTTCTTTCTAGGAAAACGGGTGATGAATCCAAGGAACAGCGACTGAAGGCGATGGAGCGGGAACTTTGCCAAGTTCGTCATCAGCTTGCTGATCTATCACGACTGCGCAAAGCGAAGGAAGCCAGAGAGTCAGAGTGCTTACGCTTGAGGAACGATATCCAGACACTTAAGGTCTCTATGGTACGCACTGCAAAACAGTTGAAAGATGAAAGTGCTGCCTACCGGAAGTGGAGAATAGAGAAAGAGAGTGAAGTAAGCCCCCGTGTTTTCTTTTCAATGCCTGATCGATGTGATTTAGACGTTTTCGGTCCTAGACTCGTAATTTGTCACTTTGTTTGCCCCACAATAGGGTGAATTGTCTGCGTTTATGTGAATAACCAGGAGAATTTTGGGGTAACCACATCAAGTCAGTTCGCAATGCCGTATGATGAACCTTTCGACTCAAAACATCAAGCAGCATGTATGATTCGAGTTGGTTAGCTTCATTCTAGCCTCTAAGGTTGATCCACGACGCAGTGGTTCGCGAATTAAGTGATATGTTAGGAATAGGATAAGAGACTTTTTTGGGCTTCGTGGTTATGAACGAGTAGATTGCTTCTGTCACACACTCTTCTCCAGTTCTGTTCCATCTGAATGCATCTTCTGTTCTTTTTTTGCCCACCTAGGTTCGACGGCTTCAGGAACATGATCGCCGCCTCCGGTCCGAAATGTCTCAAATGGCCTCGACTTACGAACGTCAACATGCCGTGCTGAAACGTCGCGTGGAAGCTGCAGCTGCCACAGAACGGCGATTGAAGGAAGTCCTCATGCTACAACGAGATCGTCGGGAGAAACGAATGACGGAGAATACGACCTTGATGAGGTACATATTGTTTTCTGTCCATATATATATNAGTACCCGGTCCCAAATACAGGGTTTGGTAGCGCACTCACATTAGTTGTGCTGAGGATTTCCCACAACTTTCTCATGATCTTTTCACGGTCAACCGCATTGAGTAAATGAACTTATTAGTGTTTTGTTAATAACAGAAACCACTTGGTAAATCAGAAGGCGAGAAAGAGACACTAATAAGACGTGTTTTGAGGGCGTGAGGTTACAACAACTAGGTACACCTTAATCAAGTCCAATACAATACCAAAATAGACAGGTTCAAACGAAGGACTTATCATTCTGAGTGTGAGTCGTAATAGTTCCACCGAGTTCGTTTGGGTAGCCGCGTTTTTTTGACAGATTCCCTGCTACACGATCCTGGTTGTCCGCAGTTTTTGGTGGTTGAGCCGGTCTGTGTTCCGACGCGCGAGTGATGCGCGTGTGTGTGTGTGTGCTTGCTTGTGCTCTGTCCTTATATATAGGTCGTTGCAATGAGTGGGACGTGAAAACAATGTGAAATCATCTGGTGTCGTTCTAAAGGTCATGGAACGGGAGTTGGCATATTGTCGTATTCATGTCACGATTTTGACGCGTGATTGTGAGACAGACAAAATGGAATGGGGGTAGCAGGTGCCGGTGTGAGATTGATTAGAGGAATAATTAAGCAGAAGGGTAAGCGTTACAAACTTCACGCAGCATCACTGTGAGCTAGTATTCTTACTTAATGCTAGCACGTTTTTTCGAAACTCTTGTATCCTCTTGGTGTGCCTTGCTCGGTTTTCTAGTCAATGATAATGTGTTGAACTTAGTGGGCTTTGTTCCTCTGCGATCCGTCCTCGATGACAACATTGCGCCCGAACAGCTCAATGGGCTGAGTCGCAGGGTTGAAGATTGGCTATCCAGGTCCGCTGGCTTCCTTAGACTGCGCTATGAATCCCCGTTGCGAAAATTCTTATTACTGCCTCCACATCGTTATTAAGAATTTTCAACCTTTTCTCAATGTACAGCAAGCAAGATCTGGCCGCGCGCGTGCGTTCATGGGTGAACGCGGACCTCGATGTGCAGGTTAGCATGGGCGAAGCGCGATATCATCTTGGTCAGCTGATTGAATCACGTCGAACTTTATGTGAGCAACTTCGTTCAGAAGAGACAATGTTGATGGTCGCTTCGGATACGCAGGAACCATCACGAGAGAAACGCGCCAACAACGTATCACGACTTACTGAGGCGATCGAATTACAGACCCAACAGATTACGGATCTGCAACAGAAGCTGATGGATGCCGGCGAGCGTGTTTCTAATGAACCGTCATCTTCCAATGGCGCTGCATCTGTCGACCAAATGCTGAGTGCCCGCTTGGCTCAGCTACACAATATTCAGGAAGCACGCATTGCCATACGCTATTTGTTCAAAGAGGTGAGCAGTTTTGACCGCCTGCTAGGAACTTGTCAAGTTGTAGCTTCTCTCTTCATCAGTCATCATCTCATTTTCCTTTTGTCCATCTCAAAGGCCGCGTCGTGTCAGGTCGACAAGCTTGTGTCAGACAGTCGTCTGTCAGATTTGGTTCTACAGATGACTTCCAAAGAGGAAGAAGCCGATCAGTTACGCACTCGAGCGGCTGAGTACTCAATGAATCTGGCTTCAGTCGAGGAGCAGGTGAGTGTCTATTTCATTCTTGTTGGGACCAGGTGCTTCGTGACGACAACACCTGTCATACTGTCATACAATGCAACTTGTGCTGTGTTATTGTGGCTCGTAAACTAACTTTGTCAAGATGTATTCGTATTACTATATGGGTATGGACTTATTTCTTATCAGCTCGCTTGAAGAGCCAGATAGTATACACAATTAAGTAGCTGTGATTTTTCCACGCCCCAGTTCTTTGCCTGCTGGGGACACTGCCACTTCATTTCCCATCATGGCATTTGCCGCGTTTCAATTTTTTTAATGTTGCTACCAATGCNAGACAGTCAGTCGTCTGTCAGATTTGGTTCTACAGATGACTTCCAAAGAGGAAGAAACCGATCAGTTACGCACTCGAGCGGCTGAGTACTCAATGAATCTGGCTTCAGTCGAGGAACAGGTGAGTGTCTTTTTCATTCTTGTTGGAACCAGGCGCTTCGTGACGAGCACACCTGTCATACTGTCATACAATGCAACTTGTGCTGTGTTATTGTGGCTCGTAAACTAACTTTGTCAAGATGTATTCGTATCACTATATGGGTATGGACTTATTTCTTATCAGCTCGCTTGAAGAGCCAGATAGTATACACAATTAAGTAGCTGCGATTTTTCCACGCCCCAGTTCTTTGCCTGCTGGGGACACTGCCACTTCATTTCCCATCATGGCATTTGCCGCGTTTCAATTTTTTTAATGTTACTACCAATGCTTCACTCATCATCATCAGAGATACTGATACTTCAGTGCCATGAAACCACAAAGTTTATCTAATCATATTTAAACCTTTGGACTGAAACAAAGAGAAAGAAGTGGATGAGGGAGGGACTTGGTACCAGCCTATCGCAAGTATCCTGAGATGCCTATATATTCACTCAATCAGGCAATCTGGAAACAAAGCGGCAACACGAACGATCGGGGCTAGATGGCTCAGCGCGAATTTGCTGACCGGAAAGTCCATGGTTCGAACACGACCTCTGCCTCTCGACTTCCTCTGTCTAGGCTTGGGCAACCTGGCAGTATTCCAGTCCTCATGCTTCCTTCTGGTGGAATGGCACCGAAAGGGTGCTACAGCTGGACAATTAAAATTATTACTTATTACACAGACACGACTGGCTTATGAGCTCATTGGACAGATGGACGAATGCGACTATTGCATGACAACGGTCATGGTTGTGTGGTACTGCCTAGCTATTTCACCTGTTTATCGCCTAGAACCACACACGTCGCTTTAGATAAGTCTTGGAAACCATCGTTGTGTTTCTGCACTGCGGTCGAAGGTACTGAAAATCAAGAGTATGGTACGGTACTTTACTCAAGTTATCCGAAGGACCACTCCACTCAATTTCGTGAACTTGACACCCTTGGTCTTTGGGACATACGTCAGCGTCTGTATATCACAGGAAATGGTCATTGCATTGATGCGGGAGAGCTCACCAAACATCCTCGTATCAGTTGCCAGCCAACTATGTACAGTGGAGCCCCGGCACGGACGTTGTATTCGACAAGCCTGGATCAGAAACTGGCTGTTCAAGATGTCCCGAATACGTCCATCCGCTGCAAGCCATTATTAAATAAAAGTTTAACTTCGCCTGGTAGTTTTGTTATAAACGCTTCTACACATCGAGAGAATATCAACACACAGATAAATAACAACGCTTCTCTCCCATATCAAATAAATTTTCTAGTTAAAGAGTTCTATCGACCAATCTCTATGATGTTAGCTTTTAGTGACAACAAACGCTAGCTCTAGTTCTTTTTTTCCTGCCCAATGCAGTGTAAAGCTCTCCGCGGCCGCATACTTGCTTTGGAATCCGATAACGCTGCCTTGCGCAGCCAGTTGGACGAGCTTAAACAAGCTGTCGAATCGAAACCGACCAGAAGCCAAGTTCAATCGGTAAGATCAACTTTCACTAACATTTTGAACAGTAACACCCCTCTGAACGCATGCAATAGTATAATTGTGTCGTGAATTATCTATAGGCGGTTCACGATGAACTTTTCGCATGTCAGTCGTGTGATTCTTTTACGTATCTCCCTCTGAGAACTATTCTTATGAATCTGGTTACCACATGTGCCGCGTCGTCCATTGTGACCATATGTCCACTCTACACTGGAATTAGAGATCTGTCGACTACCGTATCATCCCAGCTCTCACATGAAGCCATCAAAGTAACTTGGCAAAACCACCGTACTATGTGAACAAATGCCTTGCCTTTCGGAGTTCACAGTTCCATATTCGCCCGTTGAGTGTGCTTTTTCACGGCCTTGAGGAGTTTGAATTCAGCTCAGTTTTTAGTCTAGTTCCACTCTCTATAGTGCTAAGATCGTCTTGTTTATTTCACCTATTTGGAGACGTGAATTATTGGACTGAAAAGTGCAACTCTTCTTTTTCGTAGTACATTATCGATTCTGCCGGTGAAGTGCGACGCCTCTCTGGTACACCCGTGTTCTCCCAAAAGCGTCGCATAACTCGAAGATCTGTACAAGCTATGCGGAAGAAATCTCGGGCGGCTTCGCCACGCTTACTCGTACCAGATTCTACTAAAAAAACGGAGTCCGTGTGGAGTGTGTTTGATGAGGATGAGGAACCGCCGTCTGATTCAAGTGTGGTTGATCCAACATGGCGTCTGTCTGATGTAAGTGAAGAAGAAACGCCGGTTGTTCCTCACGTCTCCCGACGGACTCTTTTGAATGAGGTCAGTTTTTCATACAGTCCAACTTCCCTCCCTTTGACTTTATTGTACATTTTGGAAATGTTATCTCAGTTTGTTTAAAATTTCTGTTACTCTGGTGATGACATCGCGCCCTCTCTGGAAGTCAGAACGTCCTCTTAGTGGCGCTGCCCTACGGAACGCGTTTGTGGGGCGACAGCATCAGTACTGCATTTTGGTTATATCATTGGATTAGTTTGGAAGTTTTTTTCATCCACCGACCATAAACGGAAAGTAGGGCGAACTGCGCATCCATTAAACAGTTTAAGCGGAGAGCCGCAAGGTTACGAGTCAGAAAGTGCACACTTGTGTCCCAGATGTGTACAAAGATTAAAGTACTATTTCGTTGATCTTCCCCTTGACTAAGGAGGACTATTGATTTCTTTCCCATATCTCGTTATCTTCGGACCTTGGTACGGCTTTTGTCCACAGCTGAGAATGTCCGCACATAAACATGAGTCCAAAAGATGCTGGGGGATTATACCCTAAATCCCCCCGTGATACCTGCGCGTACTGCTGTCCCACAGACGGAGAATGTCGGAGCAAATGCGCCTACATTACAGTCTGACGTTCTGATGATCCGGAGATAGTTCGCGGGAAAAACCGGTTTGCGGTGGACAAACGACGAGTAGTGTACACCCCCACACTGCAATATAGATTGCTACGTGGTTGGGAATTCCGCTCACATCAATTTGGCCAGTCACAATAAACAGCTGACAAGAGGGATGCCGACCGACTTCGTCGGTACCCTCTATCCACGAATCCGCGAAGATGTTTTGTCTGTTGTGTCCTTTTTTATACTAGCTGCTAGAAAAACAGGTTGTTCGAGTGGCAAATATCATTTCCTATTCTTTTTTCGACTCTCCCAATTCAGACTAAAATTGGCAGCCGCGTCTCCCAGCTACTCCCTCGGTGCACGTGTCGGGGTTCTTGCACTAATCGATGTAGTTGTCATCGTGCGGGACGCGTGTGTTCCGTGGTTGCTTGCAAATGCAAGCCGGATAAATGTAAGAATCGTGACTCGTTTAGTGGTTCACCTTCAACTCGACCGAAGCAGGCCAAGCTCGAACCGATCACTGAACGTATGCCTCCTCCCACTACTCCACCCATGCCTTCTAAACGAAATCGAAAGCGAAGTCAGCGGCCTCCTCTGAATGAACTCAAGTCCAACCATATCCCTGATGAAAACGACGAGCCTGACATATTGAATAAAACGTTCGATCTCGGTCGTGAAGAGAACCACGTATCTCCCTTAAAAACCTCATCTGTAGTTCTCACTGATATCAACTCCAAGTACTTGTGGCCTAAGACTCGTTTATCGTACTTCCCCAGTCCATCTTTACGCCCCGATGTGTAATTTCCCCTGGTTTTCTCTATCGTTCTCAACTATGTATTCTCCTTGTCTCCCGCCTGCTCAAAGTTCCGGTGTGAACTCTTTCGACTGGTGGCTGCGCACCCGGGTTCGTGGTCATTAACAGTTTCCCGGTTGGGGCCAGTGTTTAATTGCTTCTCTCTGTGGATAAACGCTTATGTACATATTTAACTGTCGTTCTTGCGCTGACCAATCGTCTGAACAAATGCAAATCCTAGTCACTCTCTAAACGGTTTTGAAATGCATTTCGAAAGTCCTCGTGATTCAGCAGAGTTCCGTATTCACCGGTGTTTCCCAGAGTTTTTTGGGCTTTCCTCTTGTTCCGTGTGGTGATGATTCGTGACACATCGCACCATGATAATTCTTGAAATCATCTAACGATTTTTGTTAGTATAAATTCATCTTTTGTCATGGCTCCCTAGCTATAACCTGAAAAATGGTTGCTGAGACTATTCATGATCATTTTCAGTCCAACTCCTTAGAGTACCCTAGACGGCAAATCGATGTCAAATAGGCTTCAAATATAACAGTGTCGTGGAAACTGGGTGACTGAGGATAACAATCCTGGCCGCTTCGTACTTTTGAAAAATTGAATGAAACGGATCTAGCTGACAGCTTCAGCCGAGTGCTTTGTTTCCGCTAGACTTTTGACGATCTAATCTACCGCCTGAAGTGGTCGGCATACTTCAGCTGCTAACAGAGCGTATATTCTAATACGTTTATTTTGAGAGCGTTTATTTGAGACCCACTGACGAGTGCTCAAAACATATCAATAGATCTTGGAAAGTAGCCACTGCAGAAGCCAAGATTCGAATCCACAATTACGCCACTGATTGGAAGAAATGATGTCGCGTGACAAAACAGTTCCTCGTCTGGATGTTTCTTCAGGTGCGGTGCTTTGGAAGATGAGGGAGCCATCTTATGCTTCCTGGTAAAATTCAAGCAGAGTGGGTGATATTCAGTTTGGCCGATCGATGCGTGAAGTTGCAACTTTCATCTTAACGTTTGTGAGAGCACAGAGCGGCAACAGCCTGATCAACTACCAATAAGGCTAGTCACTTGCTAAATCTATGGAGTGGGGTAGGGGGCGACAGGGTAGGTTTTCAGTTTATCGGTTGTAAATCGTGTACAATAAGCACATGGATTCCAGCTGCTACACTTTTAATCACCGGAATACGGGAGTGTGGGACACACATACATACGATTTGGAGGCGAAGGAATGCTCAGTTTGTTCGGAGATCGGGTAGCTACGCATTGAAAGCGACAGCTTTGATGCACGAGCGCCACTGACTGCGCGATTAGGCCATTTCTGCTAATGTCACTACCGAATGACTTGCTGAGTTGTAATTAACTCCATATATTCCGGTCGAAATCGAATTGTATACTGATTTCTGAGGGGCGAGATGCTCAGTGGTTAGAGCGCGAATTTACTGACCGAAAGGTCCATGGTTCGAACCCGACTTCTGCCCCTCGACTTCCCATGTCTAGGCTTGGGCTGCCTGGCAATATCCCAGCCCTCGTTTTTCTTTCTGGCGGCATGGCAGGCGCCGGAAGGCTTGGAGCTTCTTCGTGTAATCTGTGTTCCATTACAGCAGCTTCACTAAAATACACGGGAATTCATTATGATGTAGTTCGTTCTGTTGCTCATACAAGCAGATGAAGAACCAATTTTCTATTAATAAGAATAATAAACAGTCTCAGATCACGAAGTAAAAGGGTAACAGATTTGGGGGACTGGTAAACAGAATACAGCAGTTTCTACCAACCACTCGTCCATGTGAAGTTAACAGGTCTTTGGGATCACGGGGATCTCACAATCTGAGCTGTTAGGAGGAGCTCTGTGCGCTAGTAGATATTAGCTCAGTAGAAAGTGCGTTCCAAATGTTACTTTCAAATATTGTCCACTATACCATTTTCCCTCGCCATTTTTCACGTTCCAGTTGTCTCTTCTCTTCTTCTTCGCTATCTTCTATTTCTATTGCTGCCAGCTGGAAAAAGTACATGACAAAGACCTTCATCCCGTTCATGAAATTCTGGATCGATAGTCGTTCGTTGTTCTCGTGCTGGAAGTCCAGACTCTGGCCCATAGGGATAAGAACCACGTCTTTTTTCGTTGATTCCTTAAAAGAAGAATGGGTATTCCAGTAATCGTGAAAAGCCGCCGTAATTACGGAGCGCAGGACACCGTGAAGAACAATGTAGGCTAACAATACACTATTTTTTGTGATGCGAGACTTGGGACCTGTAAGTGAAGCCAGTTTATGCTGAAAAACCGCT
>NW_008751778.1:329799-330018 GCF_000715545.1 Opisthorchis viverrini
ACAGTTAGCTATGCGGCCCCGAGCCACTGGACACATGGGCAGGATACAGTGTCGTGCTTCAATCACAGGATCCACATTACGCGACATCTTCATTTAAATTCATTAATACCATGCTACTGACAACCTATAAGTAGCTCAGAGTAAGAGCAAAATTCATCCAATGGGTGGATCTCCAATCTGAGGATCCAATCAACAAGTGATGTGGATCCCGAGATTAAA
>NW_008751778.1:330035-337043 GCF_000715545.1 Opisthorchis viverrini
CACTGCATCCTGTCTGGGTGCGAGTTATTCAAACTGCTGATCATCCATCCGCGGTCAAACGGTTCAGTGTTTCAAACCACCACCAGGGAGATCATGGGTTCGGGGCTCTCTGGAATTTCGTGAGTGATTCTCCGTAAGATTGAGACAGCGGTACAGTGTTTCTTGGCTTTTCAGCCTAGATTGGCTTCACCTACATGACGAAATCTCCAATAACATTCAGTATGTCTTTGGGGAGTGGAACTTAAACCACCTTTTGTCTGTCACGCTTTCGGTAGGCGGAAATATCACCAGTGCATTTATCAGACATCAGAAACCACTCACGCTTGGTTGCTCCACGCCACCTTTACTCCATATCGCAGCGGCTGTTTCGTATACTCTTTGCCATATTGTATAACTGTTTTCGGGACATGATGAAAGCCACGCATCGATCGCGGTGGACCACTAAAACACTCGTCCCACCCTACCTGATTATTTTGAAAAAAGTTTCTGGAAACCTTTCGACAGTGCAAGGTCGGTTTCGCTCTTCTTTGGATGGTGATGGATGCGAAATTAAGGTTTCCTAAGAGCTGAATACCCGTAGACTGAGTGTGATACGGTGCGCACCTTTGCAGAATCCGAAATGCTCTTTCGCTTATCAGAACATCCAGAGAGCGCGTTGATTAGACACCCTTTTGTCACTTTTCAGTTGGTTTGTGCGTGCGTGCGGTTGATCGATCGGAAGCGGGATTCTACCCTTCCTGCTACTCTGACCCGATCGGAGCTCTGAAGAAACAATGTTGACGACTGATGGTACATGAAGTCATGGTAAAGTTTATCCCTTTATCGTCGCTTGGCAGTGTTTGCCCTTCCGGTGCCTAGCTGCCATGCCACCCGAAGGAAACACGAGGGCTGGGATACTGCCAGGTTGCCCAAGCCTAGACAGGGGAAGTCGAGTGGCGGAGGTCGGGTTCGAATCCGCGCTCTAACCACTTCGGCCATCTCGGTGTGTCATGGGCTAACGGAGCCCTAGAGGTGGTGCTACCCACCTCTGGTGGTGGATTCTCGCCCGGCATCCGGCTTATAAAATGTCACCTTGGCCCGATGATGACACCAGGACACGGTGAGCATTACCCTGCCCTAAATGGAACACCACGAGGAGAACATTGACTCACGGTCAGTACCGGTGCTTCTGAGTTGGTATATGAACCATTTTACGGTCGCCGTCAATCACGAAATCGTTTGGCCCTGCGGGTTGCACTTGGAAGTATAGGGGTTAGAGAAACGAACTCGAGCAAACCTCAGGACTGACGGGATGGGGTGATGAGGCTGGTCTTTCCGACAGTTCTACTCCCCTCACATCCCTGCTACCTTGCATTTCGCACTTGGTTATGCGAAGGCCAGATATGTATTCCAGAATAAAAGCCATATGTCACTCGTAAACGAATTCCCGTGTTACTCCACTTGTTCATCCCAGATACGAGGCCCCGTCCATGTTGTGTTATCCCCGGTAAGCGATGCTCCCGGTGCTAACTCAGCCTTCGCGGCGATAAATGTGGGATCTGATCCCCCTAATCTATTTTAAGAACCAGGAATGCACTGTGTATAGAGTGATAGAATAGCTGCAATCTGCTGGACGTGGGAAGCCAGAGTGTCACGCCATAGGAAGCATCTTTGACTACCAAGATGAAACTGCACGGCTTTCAGAGACATGAATTCGTGACTCCTATTCACATTGCACCAATGTACCATGAATGGAAGTCTCCTACACGCCATACAGTATTGAAACACGTGATAAATCGGCCCAGCACGGTGTGAGTTTTACGCTTACCAACTGCGCAAAGATTGCCTTGCCCTCTTGGGAGCCAGTATTGTCCAAGATTGCGACGGCTGTCTTCAAAGACCTTCGTAACCGCCTGTGCTCCAACTTCGTCGGACCTATTCGTCAAGGATAATTTCTACAATTATTAAAGATGGCATCCAGGAGGAATTTTTCAAAGCTTGCTCGCCAGAAGGCCTTGAACCACTTTACAAGCTCTTCTGCTCAACCTGGGAGGCCAAAGTGTTCCCGGTGGATTTGCGTACATTTATACTACTACCCATACTGAAATGGATGACAGGAGTATCAACCCGATAGACCTCACCTGAGAATTCTTTACCTTAGTACAAATCGAGATAGCCTCACACCAGCCTGAATCAGGGAGACCTCCGTGCAAGAAGAGGTTGTGTTTACGCTCCACTGTGTCTTGGAACACTGCTACAAGTTCCACCAAGTAGCCACCACTTGCGTTATCGACTTCCGTGTAGCATTTGACTCAGTCAAGAGGGAGTGGTTCTGATCTGTTTTGGAGCCTAAAACAATCATTCCAGGGTACTCACCTCTCTAGACAATCATCCAGGTAATCTGGATAGAAACTAACATCAAAAACGTAATTGAAATAGACTAGCAGCCATATCATCGTCTTCAAGTAGTCACGGTCGAAAGCACGTGATCCCCAGCCAGTTGCAGCACCGACAACACACGAACTTTTCATAGTCTCTTTCATACCATTTTGTAGATCAAAGGTTGGCCATCTATCGGCTTCCGCCCCTCTGAATTGAGCACGGAGAACAACACTCTTTTCGGAAGACGATGGTTCGGCATGCGCGGTACACGGCCTAACCGACACAGCTTCTGGTGCGGACCAATTCCTTTAATGGAAGTACCCGTTACACAACCCGAGACTCGCTTTCCAATTGCCTCTTTACGGATTCACCGACACCACCCCACATGAGCTACGGTTCTGAGACAACGATTGTCGAACACCTGAAGATGTCTCAGTTCCGCTGCTCAAATAGGCCAAGTCTCACAGCCATACAACAAAACAGTCCGTACTGTAGCCTGATACTCACGTCCCATGAGATTCAGGGATATACCGCTTTGACGCCATGAGTGTCTCAAATTAGAAAACGCGACCTAGGCCTTGGAGATTCGTGCATTGACTTCATCCGTCACACTAAGATCAGAGCTAATACAACTTTCAAGATACTTAGGACGCTTCAAAACTTCCAGTACCTCTCCCTGGATGTAAGGGGCGTGTTCAGTGACTGTATGTCTACGAGCATGACCTTACACTTTGTGGGTGCAAAGTGCATACTCTGGTCAGTTCATCCAAAAACATCTGCACCTTAGTCCCTCTTCGAAGACGAAGACAATGCTGTGTCTATTGCCGAGTGAGGTTCTCGTCAGCAGCTGTTTGAACACCAGGGTTTTGAAGACCTTTCAACATTCGTCTCATGATCTCGTCAATCGCGAAATTGAATAAGAATGGAAATCCTTATTGGAAATCCTTGTCGGATGCCACTTTGCGTACCGATGCTTTCTGAGATTTCTCAAAGTACTTTGGGAACGATGGGACATTCTGTGCCTGTGTTAGGGGCCGTTACCATAACATACTAGGTCCTGTGGCGCAGACTATAGTGGCTGGAACACATCCTCCGCAACTCAAACTCCGAGCCGTGCACTGTCCTCCCCGTCGGTGCTGCCCTGCTCAGAATGGTGTACTGAAAATTTGGTTGTCACCAACTAAGGCTTACTTTGCACTACTTGGTCTGCAAACAGTGGAGTTGAAACTGGATGACACTGTGTTCGGATCTTGTTGTTAGTCGTACGACTTGTGTAGATGAGACAATCAGTATAGCTTACCCAAACTGAAGAGACATGTGGTGGCTTAGCAGCTACATACAGGGGTTGATGCGTCGCCCGGCTTGGTAGATCACTAACTAAGAGTAGACACTTTGAATCGTTTGAGCGTGAATTGTCGCACGGCTCCTTGTTTCCACTGCCTTCACTACGATTGTATGGTTGGCAACTTATCATTCATCCTCACCGTTTGCCTCAGAGGTCCGATGAACTCATAGCGACTGTGTACAATCTTGCTTTCGAACAATTCGACGTCGAATGCAGTTATCCACGCATTCGAGCAAAGAGAAAAATGCGTCCATTTAACGCGGCCATCGGCTAATCTGATGACTGGGAGATTGGCTCGGAATCTGTGCAGGCACACACCATTTCAGGCCCAATCGAGAAGTTGTCAGCCCATAGAATACCTTAGTTCTACATCGAATTCTTGTTGAGACACCTTTAAAATCGCTTAGGTACACAGTGAAAAATGTTAGAATGGATTAATTTGACATATGAGACTCCAGAATGTAAACAATGCATTTGTTTAGACATCTGCGCACGAAGTGCTGTGTCTATTGCCGAGTGAGGTTCTCGTCAGCAGCTGTTTGAACACCAGGGTTTTGAAGACCTTTCAACATTCGTCTCATGATCTCGTCAATCGCGAAATTGAATAAGAATGGAGAGATTGGAAATCCTTGTCGGATGCCACTTTGCGTACCGATGCTTTCTGAGATTTCTCAAAGTACTTTGGGAACGATGGGACATTCTGTGCCTGTGTTAGGGGCCGTTACCATAACATACTAGGTCCTGTGGCGCAGACTATAGTGGCTGGAACACATCCTCCGCAACTCAAACTCCGAGCCGTGCACTGTCCTCCCCGTCGGTGCTGCCCTGCTCAGAATGGTGCACTGAAAATTTGGTTGTCACCAACTAAGGCTTACTTTGCACTACTTGGTCTGCAAACAGTGGAGTTGAAACTGGATGACACTGTGTTCGGATCTTGTTGTTAGTCGTACGACTTGTGTAGATGAGACAATCAGTATAGCTTACCCAAACTGAAGAGACATGTGGTGGCTTAGCAGCTACATACAGGGGTTGATGCGTCGTCCGGCTTGGTAGATCACTAACTAAGAGTAGACACTTTGAATCGTTTGAGCGTGAATTGTCGCACGGCTCCTTGTTTCCACTGCCTTCACTACGATTGTATGGTTGGCAACTTATCATTCATCCTCACCGTTTGCCTCAGAGGTCCGATCAACTCATAGCGACTGTGTACAATCTTGCTTTCGAACAATTCGACGTCGAATGGAGTCATCAACGCATTCGAGCAAAGATAAAAATGCGTCCATTTAACGCGGTCATCGGCTAATCTGATGACTGGGAGATTGGCTCGGAATCTGTGCAGGCACACACCATTTCAGGCCCAATCGAGAAGTTGTCAGCCCATAGAATACCTTAGTTCTACATCGAATTCTTGTTGAGACACCTTTAAAATCGCTCAGGTACACAGTGAAAAATGTTAGAATGGATTAATTTGACATATGAGACTCCAGAATGTAAACAATGCGTTTGTTTAGACATCTGCGAACGAAGTGTGGCTCTCTTAGTGAAATTGAGGAAGCGAGCACATTTGTGCTCAAATGGTTTCAACCCATCAGTCGGCTTTCGTAAGTATGACTTTTGTGTATCTCTGACCCCCCCGTGTGTTACCTGAGTCCTCCGCTAAGAACAGTTAGTTCTTTGTGCACCGATACACACCTTAGAATCGTTGTCACGTGTGGACTGTTTACACTCTGTACCTCGTCGTCCATTGTCCCAAAATATGTGTGATCATTGCTCCGTTTCCGGAGGGAAACCCCACGTGGAATACGGAGCTGTCTTGTAGATGGAGGGATCCTCCTTGAGAAGGACAACCGACAGGAACAATTCCCCATTTAAACTGGCCAGTCATACTTCACTTAATCATGACTGCCTGCATTTTTTAAGCATGCCAATGATTTTAAGCTATATTCAAGACTTGTGTGCATCCGTAACAGAGGCACGCTCCCTCGAGGGAGTGTCAATGTGGCCTACTGAGTCCTTTAATGGAGCTTGCGATTTCCTGCTTAGGTAGTTGGTGATCGATACATTTACAAAAACCGACTAATTTTGTCAGAAATTAAGTTGATAAAGGAGGCCATCTCGTGTGGTGTGATGGTTGCTTGTTTTTCCGTTAGAGGGGTCGGCACACGAGGCCCTGAGTTGCGCTGTGGTGATCTTCGAGGAAAGTCATCTCCTGTCAGAGGGGCTCCTTTGAGAACATGATTGAACTAGTGCTTCCCAGGTGTTCATAAAGGCAGTCACATTACTAACGGTACATAGTTGACAAGGTCATCCGCTGGCGGTAGGTGTAGTACAGCCGAAAGCACAAACACAGACTACTCAAACGGGGACAAGTAGGCTTAGAGATATGGTAAGAGAGTGCAATCCACTAGCGCGACGAAAGTGACCAACATACGCAAATGTGTGTTCAGTTGCCGTTTTGTGGTCAGTAGATTTGCACCGTTTGTGACAGACCATTTTTTACTCAGTGCCATGGGGTTGGGAGGTTTTTATTTTTCAGTTGTCGCATTGAAAATGTTTTTTCTTTGAGAGTCACGTTTGCTCGAAAGTTTCTTATCGACAGTTAACACTAATACATTAGAGTTTATCAAACTCCTCGGGGATATCACTACCCATTTCATTCTGTTAAACCTGATGGAAGTGGTTCTTCCAGAGAGGTGAGAACCATAAATCCATCTGTCGAAATCAGCTATTCTTTTTGGCAATTTTGTGACTAATCTAGTCGGACCAGCAGAAGAAAATGGACGATGAACTCACTTCCAGAGCTATTGCGACCGGGATAGTTGCACCGTCTCTGGTCAGATCCGGGGGCTTGTGCCACACTCTTGCAATCGCCTGGTACGCTGCCTGGTAATTGGCACACGTATGGTCCCCTAGAAACGGTCTGCCATCACGAAACACTTTTATTTCCAACTTGTTTGGTGAACTGCGCTGTCTGTGAATGGACTCCAAGTAGTCAGTGACCTTCTGGGCAATTTTCTTTGGGTTTTGATCGGGTACGATGCGGACGGAAAATTTGCCCAACACCTGGGTGAAAAGATGTAAATCGGAGTGAATAAGAGTTCGAGAGTTTTAAAGTTGGTCGACCCCGTAACATACAACTAACGAATTTGTGCAATTTTCGTGGTTTACTGTGGGAGGTAGTTGTAGCTTTTGAAAAATTTATTAGCAGTTTAAGCAAACAAGATGTCATTATCATAATCAACAGCATAACATCAGTGTTCAACACCAATGCTTTACTGCCGTACAGCCATGACTTATTTGAA
>NW_008751778.1:337296-344277 GCF_000715545.1 Opisthorchis viverrini
TTCGGCAAACGATGGTTCGGCATACGTAACACATGTCCCAACCAACGCAGCTTCTGGTGCTGGACACATTCTTCAATGGAAGTACGCGTTACACAACCGAAAATACGCTTTCTAACTGCCTCGTTATGGATTCGCCGACACCAACCCACACGAGCTATGGTTCTGAGACAACGATTGTCGAACACCTGAATATGTCTCAGTTCCGCTGCTCGAATAGGCCAAGTCCCACAGCCATACAACAGAACAGCCCGTACTGTAGCTTGATACCCACGTTCCTTGAAATTCAGGGATAAGCCACTCTGACGCCATAAGTGTCCTGAATGCAAAGCTATGACAGCAATGTACACATACTCAACGTGTGATGCAGTGACTGACTGAATGAATGTCTGTGTTCTTCTGCTACTGATGCACTTGAGAGGGATACTGAAATAACCTGACTCGTGTTGTGAACTAACCGTGGCGGTAAGGATCATGGCAACCTTCACTCAGACTCATAATATCTGTTAGTCTGTATTCCTAGTCCAATTTTCAGTTCGGCGTCTCCGGACCAATCCTAGGCCCGTGTAATGAAAGTCATCCTCAGGGGAGAGACCTCATGTTGGTCAGCGGTAGGCGATTTTTCGACGGTTAGTCAAACTACGGTTCGTTGGATTGTAATGTCTGGCGGCTAACTATCGAGGGACACTTACTTCTGGGTTCTCCAACCATCGCGGTCGTTTATGTGTCTACTTTTGCACCACATGTTGGTACACTCCCTACCCGTTTCTCCCATGACAGGTAGATCAATGCCTTGTACGTACGTGTTCACAACTTTCTGGTATGTAGAAACGAATTCGGCACCGGTCACCTTGAGACAAAAGACTTGTGAACTCTGTGTATTCCAGCAAGTTGCTTGTTTGATTTGAACTCGTTTTTTTGGTTTTCAGAACAACAGAGCTTGAATACCTCAATACCTCTTTGTCAGAAATATAGAGGGAACAATGAAATCGCTAAGATGCAAGACAGTTTCATCCAAAATTAAATCCGTCATTCTATTTGGTAAAAAAAACAAAATGGTTAGCCGGCCAACTGATTACTGGCGCCTGCAGGAATACAATACAATACAACACAATAAATACAATACTGATTACTGGCGCCTGCAGGAATACAATACAATACAACACAATACAATACAATGGAATACAATACAACCCTCATGCCAGTGGTTTCTGCAGTGCCCAAAATTGTTGTTCCCCTAAACATCTCCAAGTTTCCCGATACTTTGAAAACACAAACGATTTCTCTATTCACTAGGTGTCCCGTGTCCAGTAAACGGCCACGTTCTCGATCTGATTGTGAGACAAAACCTGAGGCATAAGCTAAGGGCAGGGGGGCGACATATGATGAAAGCCACACTGTCGCTCAATTTCACCGGAAAAGAACCCATTTCCCGAATCCCGGTCAAATCATTCGTGTTTTAGCGGTGACTGTAAATTACTCTTTTAATCCAGTTGACTGCACTTGTGGTTTTTCAAAAAAGAGCCTGAAATTTTATGTCGGAAGATACATATTATCAAGTCTATTGTTAAAGTGTGCTGCAATCCCACCGAGACTGACCGCGAAACGGAGATTGACAGAACTGTTTGAGTGAAAACCCATGCGATTCGAACAGCAGCTTCTGGTCCGCCCTCTTGCCCAGGCTGCACGTGCGACCCACTGAAATGCACCGATCGTTCTGATTGGTGGGCTCGGTTTGATGAAGCCCGGCTGTTTATTTGCACTCGTTACTGAGTCACCATGCTGCCTAATACAACTCTGTTGGTCTGTCTGTGTCACGTTCATGGGACCAGCCGACCTGCATTGATTGGAAACTCCGGGCCCATCTGCATCTATGCCCTGGCTTGGTCGAGCAACAGGGGGACTGAGTTCCTGTCCATCGCACACCCACATGTCCGAGCATCGATAACTCCCTTCGCAGAGGTGCGAGATGTGAGCGCGTGCGTCAGCGCACAGGGCTGGGGGGGGGGGGTTACGGCAGAACTTAGAGGTCGAAACGTCAGTAAAGGGTCGTTGGTGTTGACTTTAGGGGAATACGTAGGCAAAGAAGGCCCGGTGGAGGAATATCACACCGACCGTTGGGGACAATGGGAACCCTTCGCACATTCTCCCAATGTGAAGTTTCTCAGGCAAGCCGGGTTGAGCACCTTGGCACAGTTGGTGCCGTGGGTTATAGTTCTGTCTCCGATTCGAGTTCAGATTCATGAAGCTCTGGATTGTCTTTTGGTCTGAGGAAATTCATTCTGATCAGGTGAATACCTTGTGTGTGTGTGTGTGTGTGTGTGTGTAACACACTGACCTGGAGGTCTGCTGTCTCCACAAGCCTTTGTTCTAACTTTGGGGTAATGATCGAACGCAAAGGCAGCAAACAACTGCCGCAAAAGTAGAAAACATCGAGAGACTTGGGACGCTGAAGAATCACGTTGCTTTCGGAATTTGCAAAGGATGGGCAGTCAAATAAGCCTGAGTTGCAGCGTAATACTGCTGAATTAGGATGGCAGCTCAACAAAAAATATGTGGACTAACGAAGTTTGGAGCGCTGTTTCCAGTTCCTCCTATATTATTTCCTGCAATCCTTTTAGAAAAAGATTAGAAAAAGGATGGCTGGTTGGGGCACTGAGGTAGTGGGGACTCAGCCAGCTTTGTTTCACTTTAATAAAGCACCACTGTCTGTTCGCCGACTCAACCAGAGAATCAATGGGCAGGCCTGTTGAGAAGCTATCGCGATCCTCCGACCCTGACGGTTTTTTTCTCTGGCGTGCGCTCGGTCTCCCAGAACAGGCTATCGAAGGTGGGACAGCTGAAGACAACAGGACTATTCAATGTAATTGCATAACGCCAGGAACACTGGAGGCGTTTAGGGTTAACTTGAAGATACCCTCATCGGCTCATTCCTTCGGTTATGGTATTCTTCCATTGAATGCGCTGCGCAACGGTCACCTCATGTTTCAGCCGGTACGATTTCATTGTATGCATTTTGAGTTCCGGGGGCGAGATGGACCAAGTGGTTAGGGCGCAAGCCACCTCCGCTTGGGCGACCTGGCAGTATCCCAGCCCTCATGCCTCCTTCGTGTGGCATGGCAGCTAGGCACCGAAGGCGTGCTACAGCTGAACGATTATTATTTTGGGTTCCAGTAGAACATAACACTGATGGAAACACAGCAACTGCATCTACCAGTTGAGTCCCAAGAAGAGTGAAGCAGGCCGTAGCTTGTCGAGGAGTCTTCAGCAACCTTATAAGGAGTTTCATTCATGACCACCATACCTCTAAAATCTTACTGAAAAATGCGGCGGCCTTCGTGTGGCACAGTCAGTTGAAGGATATCATAAACGAGAGTCCCTTATGGAAACTAAACTGGTACGTGAATGACTGTATTTGTCTAACTGCATGCAATCTGGGTTGAAGCGACACATGAGGTTGATGGAAACTCAAGGGATACGCCCCATTGATGAGCCCCAAGAACAGCGGAAACGGTCATGGGCTTCAAAAATCTCACGAAGAGTTTAGTGAATAATCGTCGTGGAAGAATCTTGCTCTAAAAACAAAGCGGAAGGATCTTCCTAAGCTTCGTATGGACTGCCAATTTCATGTTCTTTCTCTGGTTCCTTGGACATACTTATCTCATTTCCAGAAAAACGAATCGATCGCAGAAGCTCATATCTGTGCGACGGTGATACTACTGATGGGGAGGCATGCGAGTAGTATGTGTTGTTCTTGTAAATTCGCTTTGCGTCTCTTGAAAAGGGGAGATCTGTTGTGGAATTTGTGGAGTCGCTTTGTAGCACTTGCTTGAATTTGAGCAGTGAATATCCAGTAAAGTTCAAGAACACGCGTTCAGGAGAAGATGGGTGTCCAGTTTTTGAAACTAAGATGCGAATGAGAGTTTTTATACCCCGTCCAATAGTCTGTAACCGGTCAGTTGGCATTTTCTATTAAATAACTCCGCAGAGAAAGCCTTCTTCCAATCACGAGTTCAACGTGAAGCTTGCGTGCAGATGTAGAAATCTTGTGTTAGCTAAAGCCTGCATGTTGATTATCAAATTCCGGATTTCAGTAGAGAAAGGCAGCATCTCTAAGGTGCTTTTTGCACCAAATTAAGATGGCTTGGTTAACTGGTTAGAAAAGTGGAGGCCTGTGGGACTATGGTGGTTTCCCGGAGTGGACTTATTTGATGCCAGTTCGGAGTAATCTTGCATGATAGCACCGTTAAAATGAAAGGAAAGAGGCCACGGCACGATAATGTGAGACGTTGGAGAGGTCGATTGACGAAGAGGTAAACGATTACTATTTGAATTCTGTCAGAAATCAGTGGCACGCTGGGAAGGGGCCCTACTCTAGATAAAACAAGCAGCAATCGGCTGCCTAGATACGGACAACAAAAATGGGACGCACTCGAATCATCGATCTGTGGTTCGTAAACCACATCTTGTCTCATAGGCTGTCCCAACACACGCCCTGAAACTCAACCTACCTTACGACATATTAGTGTGGGAGCACCCGGTTTGTCAAAGGAATGTTCTATTCCGTGAATGGAAATGGAAGGTAGGCACCATCGCCTCCGAAGCAGGTCAACTTTATCTACAGACTGTAGCCCGGGAGCCGAAATTTGATCCTGATACACTTCGGGAACATAATCCAACTCTGCGAAACGTCTGAAAAGTAATCCGAAAGTGTGAGTTAGATTGCAGTAAGATTAGAGAAATTTAACACAATGTAATCACTACAGTAGATCGGAAATGCTTAATCTTTCTTGCAGCGTCCCAAAACCGTGACTGGTTCAAATCAAGGGCCTGCACAAGTACTATGGAACATTTTGGCGATGTTGGGCAGAGTCGAACACCAGATTCTCGCGCATAGGTTTGACCTCTGCTGGCTGCTGTGGCAGCTGAAACCTGGAGCAGGATATCGCACCACTCCACGAGCCACCGGACGGCGCGATTCTCCAACCGACCAGCTATCAACTACCAGCTATCAGCTACCCAGGACATCTGTTTCGAACGGAATTTCGGCCCACGTGATAACTGATATTTAATAGATAAAGTCCTGACTTTTAATATTGTAGAAACCATGGCTACAACCTAGGAAGGCACATTTACGGGCTTGACTTCTATCAGCCAGATTCCTGAAGGCAACCACTGAATTCCCGAAATCCACCAAGGCTCTCAACTCCGCTAGATGTTGACCAGACAGACAACGCCCCGTCAATATGCAGCTCGTCACAGCCCTGTATCAAACCCAGACAGCGCGAGTCAGCGTTGATCAAGGTCAGACAACGCCCTCGCAATATGCAGCACGTCGCAGCTTCGTACCGAAGCCAGACCGCGTGCGTCAGCATTGGACCGAGTTCAGACTGTCCCTCCAATAAATAGCTTGAGACCGTTGTACATTCGCACTCGCACTCACGCTCTCACACTTGCTTGTTCGGAATATAGCTATTGTGCTTCCTTCTGTGAGTCTTTTTTTTCGGCGCTGGAGCGGGTCAGCAGCAGGTACTTCAGAGTGGCGAATCAGCAGATATAGAAACTTCGCGGAAGGATTCTGAGCTGTGTCGCTGGCACTATTTTCGATTGCTAACATGCCTGGGCCCTAAACACAACTGGGGCGAGATGGCTCAGTGATTAGAGCGCGAATTTACTGACCAGAGGTCTGTGGTGTTCAACCGGGGGGTTGGGATATGAATACAAATATTGTACACCTAAAGGGTAATCATAAACTATTGTGGCGTTTGAAGCAAACAACACGGACCAGAGCCTATCTGTGTGGATGAATAGCCCAGCGGTGAGTTGATATGTCCCAATATATTTCTGAAAAAATGTTTTGAGGGAGTTATCCTTTCGACATTATTAGAAAACATGGTTACACATCTTTGCTGGACTATAAAGATGGTGCTCACTTTGTTTCCTCTGGGTTCATTTCTTGAATGTCATCATAGATCCCCGGGACAAGCGGCCTTCCACGCGTGTCATTTAGTGCACCCAGTAGGCTGATTAAGTCATCCAATGGTTCTACAACGGCACCACCGTGACAACCGGAGTGCAACACGCGGTCTGCCCCTTCCACTGTGATGTAGAAATAGATGACTCCACGAAGTCCGTAGGTCAGACATGGAGTGTCTTGTCCAAGCCAGTAATTGTCCGATATTGCAACGTAGTCGACATTCTGAAAGGAATTACAAAGTGCCGATCACTGAATGCGTCTAGGTTTCAAATGGAGCCACGAAAAACTTCATTTATCAATCACGAAAAGGTTGTGCACCAATAAAAAATACCTACGTCCTTGACTGACCCTATATTCGACACCCGGCAAAAATTTTAGATTATGCAAAGTTGCCAAAGTTTCCTTCAAGTCAGATGGACCACGTGATTTCGAACCAGTTAATTATACTGTATGATGTTACTGTCAACTGATCAGTCTGCAATTTCTCGCAAGGATGCACAGCGTTTGTCTTTTCAGCAAGTAACAGGCAATCCTACATAGCAGTCAGCAGAAAAGTCATCTCAAGGTCACAGCACTGCGTGGACAAACGCTGTGAACTGCGTCCAACCAGAAACTGACAATCACGTGTTGGAGTGTGGTAGCTGAGTAGCACTCAGTCCATTGCATTGTGCTCAGCACTCACGCGTTGATTGTATTGCTTCAAGCTGCTTCATAGAGGTTAATTGTTTCTAGCCCGATTAATTGGAAATTTGACCAGTGTGAGGGATTCACTTTTGCAAAAAATCACCTTTTAGAACCCACTGTCCTCAGCCCGTCTCTTTTATAATCTTGTGCATCTTTAGCATCATGCTCCAGATCATAGTGGTACAGTGTTTCCAGCCCGATTGATGGGAAATTTTACATTCACATTTGAAAAAATCACCTTGTAGAGCCTACTTTCCTCAGCCAGTCTCTTTTATAACCGTGTGCACCTTTAGTATCACGCGAGATGGCCCAATGGCTAGAAC
>NW_008751778.1:344617-360070 GCF_000715545.1 Opisthorchis viverrini
ATCGGAATCGTACGTTTTCTTACCAATAAACGTTTTAGAAACGCATCCGTGTGGGTAAAGTGCGATTACCTTATCCTAACAGTTATTCTGAAATCTATACAGACAATTCAGAGAACAAACAGCGTCACGCGGCGATAATTTTGCCACCATATTCCATCGTCCATTGACTGTCTGAGAGTCTTCAGTAATTTTATGAGTAGGGTGTCACATCTAGGTAATCTTTGTAATTATATAAAGTAGCAAGTTAAGAGAAACAAACGAAAAATCTGTTAATACTTACTGATTTCAGTACTATCAACGCTATTTCAGTCTAGCTGCAACGTGCTACACAACTGAGCAGAGAATGACTGGTGTCAGTTTATGCAATGCTCAAGGAAGCGTTCTCCCGTCCTTCGAAATAAGGTCTACGTTGTTCTTTTTGCCGGTTATCTAGCGTAGTTTCCGCCTGAGTGATAAAGCCGGCACCGTTAGTCTGGTACGCTTGAAGAATGCCTTGCGGTACAAAACAAAGATCAGCTTGTTTTCTAATAAATTACAATTTGTATGCACCCAACTTTCGTATGACGGAATACACCTGCACGATAAGAGATAGCGGTGCGGGGTGATCTAATCTACGTTCGAGGGTTCAAGTTAGTAATGTGCACATAAAATCCTAATCCTCTAGGTTCCGGATGAGTCTTCCACTCATTCAACTGCGCACTGAAGATGTTTCCTCGACTGGGGACGAAACGTTTGCATGCCAATTGCCAAGCTCGGCGAACAGATCAACTGCCATCCGATCAGCCACCAGAGTCTTCCATCAATATGAAATTGGCATGCAGATAAGTATATGAGTGGAAGCGGTAACTTTTTCCAAACGCTTTGTCACTTTTGGAACAAAAGGACTGTGGCCGATCGGATTTACATGCTATGCACTGGAAGAAGCAGTCCACAACATTACCATAATCAATCGTCCCCTTAGGGTATTTTTGGGGATAGTAGCCAAGCTCTCTTTCTAGCAACGGAATAGAACTTTTAGAGCCAAGCTGTCAACTGTTACTAGGGTTGTGGGCGACATTAAACTCAGGCCGAGTCAGTTGTCAGTTTTTTTCGCACAGTGACAGGTATGATAATCGGAGAGAAATTGAAATTGATTTTCATTTCAAACACTATTTTTTGCTGTAGCCTGACCCAAACCAGCTGTCATGAGATGACGTGTTTGTTTTTCTTGAGTCTGTGGTCATTTTTGGGAATTTGCGGAAAGAACATCTGCCACAATTTCCAGAATCTTCTTAGGGTGACTTTCCATCAGTCCAGCAGTAAATTCTTGGCTTTAGAACGAAGTATCACCTTTAGGGCGGATCATTGGGTATCTAACGGTACAGCTAAACAGAGCTATCTTTGAATCAAGAACTATGGCATTCTCACTGCAACAAAAGTGGGTCCTTAAACAACCCCCTACCAAGATTGGCGTTGTCGCTTGAAAGGTAGATGTACAAAACAACTAAACCTGGCTTGCTTGCTGTTGAAAACGAGACTGTGTTGCAATCCGTGTTAGGATGTGCCCCACATAGAAACCGACCTGGCTTAACCCCCCCAGCTTGCATCCAGACTTCTATGTCATAAATGCCTTGAGTTGATTCGCTCCTCATCCAGTCGATACATGGGTCACGTGCGCCCATGATTGGACAAGCCAAAACAGCAAGTGGCTGTTCCCTTTACGTGATTGGTAGGTCATCCCATTATTGATTTGTGTCGACCTATTGTATCATGACTTGCGCTGGCTTTGCAGTGTGTGACGTTTTCGGCTGGTGCGTTTCAGTTTCGCTCCAAGGGCGTTGCAGTCAACGATAGGAAGTGTCATGACACAACCGACAGCTCAGTGCGTCCGGCAGCAACCCGTGACACTCATGGGGCCTGCACATCATCTTGTAGCACTCACTCGCAGTTAAATGGAGTAGGTAGTAATGTACCAACTCGTTGTATGCATACGTTAATCGTTCTGTGTGGATGCGAAGTGTTTAAAATTTCGCCAGAAGAAATCAGTCCCTATTGAGAACCACTCTGTGCAGTCATGAAAGAACTGGTTTAAGTGAGTTTCCTTAGTGACCTCAAACTACGGAGATCAGTGACTTTGTCCTGCTAAGCTCAGGTTGAAAGGTGCAGTAACTTTCCAGCACTGAATGTAGAACTTCTGGTCCCTCTCATCCACCGAGTTAGTGTCGATAGGAAACATAGGTTACGGGATGTTAAAATCTTACTTGTTCTCTAGCTGTGAGAAGCAAAACGTGAGGAGTTTGTACAAGAATGTGTTAACAACGGTGCTGAACAGATAGAAAATTACAACTCGAATATATGCAATCAGAACCCGTTCAGCCTTATCGCTATGATATCATTTGTTGTAGTCAGTATGATCTGATTTTCACAGCTGGAAAGAGTAAATGAAATGTGAACATTCGTCAGTATGTCTCTTAGGTTCACCAACATGACTAAGGTGGGTAATTATAATCACTATTGGCTGAAAGGCATATCAAACCATGTTGGTTCCTACTCTTAGTGAGCAGACATCATACGCTTTGGTGGTCATTTTTGAGGAATTCGTATGCATTTCTTTCTCCTGCAGCCCCCCCGGAACCGTGGGTCACCTCTACGCCATTTTGTAAGTTCCACTAAGGTCAAATTCACTTACCGCGAACTGGGTCTGATATAGGTGCACATTTACGGTTGAGAAGTACTTCGTTTGAATACGAACTCTTCATCGTGACTTAGGATATGGTGTCCAGCACTTTTGGACATGCACTGTTGTTAGTGTTCGGTCTGCGAACACCTAAAAAACTACAGATGGGTAAATCGTACTATCAGTCTAGCCTTCTTTTGACAAGTTTATACAAATCTTCCTCGTGACTATGACTGGTCGGCAAACTTGCCATAACGAATACACCCGTGTCCGATTTGTAGCCGAACCACAGGCAATCTTGTCGACTCATCGTGAGTAGTCCGGCGGCCGCACTCAGGACATCTGGGTTGTGCTGGGATTCTACTAAATATTGTGGACTTTTCGTACCACGTTGGAATACCTCTTTGACAAGAACGCATCGCGAACTGGGAATTTCAGGGTTTTATTACAGATCTTTTTCTCTTGGGCGAGGAAAAAGTAAACAGGAGAATTACTCATATTCTTCTAGAGATTCACTGAGAGGTTGCCAAAAAATATGACTCAGAACGTCAGCTCACCTTAAAAAAGCCATGTGATAGTTCACTGAGGAGTTCATGCAACCCTTCGGAACCGACCTCCTCCATACCTTCGATGACAAATTTCAGGTTAACTGGTAACGTGACATTAGTTTTCTGAAACAAGTATTAAATTGCAGAAATAAAGTAACATAGAGGCCTATCATGAAGGTAGCTCCATCGGTTGGCTACGTGCTAAGCTAGCCTTATGGTAAGCTGACAAAAAGGCGAGGACTGTTACCAAATGATGAGTAATTCACTAGGTTTCTACTCTAATTTCTGACTTATTTTGGGATACACACATTTGTTTGTCATGAAGACACCTTTCCACGGATAGTTCTCCTACTGAACGCTTCAGACGAACTCAAAGTCAACGCAAATGATCTGCGGTCACGGTCTTCCTGAACCGATGAATGCGACAGTATCCGAAATGTTGAACATGCAAAATATGGTTTCCAAGTGACCTCAGAGATGTTAGTTGTTCTGGAGGTTGCTTCTTCAGGTATTTTGGAAGTCTTCACATCCAGTAAATCCGTAGTAAATCGTCAGCAATCATTAAAGTATTTTTCAGTAGCACAACTGTGGTTATGTAGTAGTGTGTGTTCAACACAAGTCTCGATATCCTTCACGAGGAACATAAAACTGACAGCACAAAAGTATTCTCACATTATGCACTGTGCTAGATACAATTTTCACCGTTATTTCGTACTAAACTCCCGGTGGCCTGAGAAACATGAATTCTCTGTCAAAAATGGAGCCACTGTGCTCGACAATAAGGCTTTCGAAAAAATCATGGTTGTACGGCAGTGAAGCATCAGTGTCACGCTGTCGATGATGATGATGATGGTGATGATGATGATGATGATGATGACTGTTAATAACCGATAGCGGGTCGAAAACGTGGTGTAACCTGACACAGATCACTATAGCAACTTAGGAGATAAATTAACAACGATAATAATAGTGTCAACTTGTGAGACAGGTGTCTTGTTTTTAGATGATCATCAAAATTTTACGGAAAATCGTCCGGCTTCCGAAGAGAATCATTTCATGAACTTATAGAAGATGTCAGCACATTAAGGAAGCTCCAGAATTACATTAAACTGTCGGCAATCCTTTGAAACTTGTTTAGGCAATTCCGTTTTTTTTGTCGTGACGGCTCGGAAGATTTTGGCTTTCCTAGCGGTTCCCTAAATTTTTACGTTTTTTATGACATTTTGATCAAGTTTTCGGGAAACTAGAGTTGTAGATGTGCTTTACGAAGTTTCTTCCTTTTTTCGACATAATGGTGATTTATTCTCTGTAAAAGTTGGGTAAACACGTCATTACGATGTATTACAAACAGTATTACAAACAGTATAAATCAGCACCGAAGGACGTCGCAGTAACGATATTACGTTCTAAAAGAGTGAGTTGGAGGTTCATAGAATACTTCCGTCAAATCGTCAGAAGCCTGTGAATGCTTCAACTCATTTAGGCGTTTAGCACTTTACGCCTAAAAGTTCATTGTTGACATTTATAAATGTATTTCACATGGGGAAAAGACATTTCTTCACTGTTTTCAGGTTTGAAATTTGAAATATAAAACAAAAACACGTTTCCTGATTCGAAGTATTTGGTGACCTTGAAAATTCGCCCCCTCGAACGGAGCACTACCAACGAGGAAACTCTGATGTATACAGTTAGAGCAAAATTAATTTCGGAGAAACCATTAGCGGTTTTATCCTAATGATCGGCGAGAAAGAAGCTAAATATGGTCATTCCAAACTAGCCTTGTGGTTGTGGTAAGTGCCCAAACTTTTTCCCATGAGGGATCTTTTCCAGATAAGCCCAACCACTGATGCAAAAAGTGCATGTGAGAAAAGTTAAGCCCCGCCACTCTTTGCCAGCTCCAGTTTGATGGACGCACACAACCTTGACCTATTTTTGATGAGAACAATCCCTTATCCACATCTAGGCTCATTTTGTGCAAAACAATTCCTCCGTTCGGACGCAAAACCTTGAATGAACTTTCTGACGCTTTCAACTCTCGTTATCAGCAGCCCAGGTCTACACGTCGAGATCGATGAAACGTTAATATCTCGCCGTAAAAACCATGCAGGGCGAGTCCCTCTCCAACAGTGGATTTTCGGAGGGATCTGCCGGAAAACTAAAGAGGAGTTCACGTATGCAATGCAAGATCGAACTGTGGCCACTTTGATGGACACAATCCAGGCCTGCTTCGCTCCCGGCTCAATCATCATCTCCGATATGTGGGCATCATACCAAGTAATTGAAACGGTTATTGACATGAATTATACTCATGAAACGGTCAATCATACTTTATGGATCCGAAGACCAGAGCTCATACATAAAGCATCGAATCTATTTGGCACGTCTACAAGATATAGAATAAACGCCAAAGCGGCACACACCGATATTTAGTGGACAGCTACTTGTGTGAGTTCGTTTGGAGGCAAAGGTACCGAAATACGGATCTTTTCATGCAAATTATTAATGACATGTCCCAATTTCACCCTCTTCAATAAAAACTAAAAGTATAAATTTCATATCCTCTTTTTTCTAATGTTTTTCTTCGGGTGGGGGTTAATTTTTGGCGGGGCTTGTCTGGAAAAGATCCCCCATGAGTTCCAGATAGCAAGAGGAGTCAGAACGCACTACCGGCGATGATACCATGAAATTTACCTGCATTCTGAAAGATTCTACTATGAGATTTCGACTCCAGTTGAAAAAAATCATTGTTTCAAAAGCAGTTAGAATCACTTCAATGTCAGGGTAATCATCTGAAGAGCAGTTGCATGGTTCACTGAATCCTTCTCATCCTGTGAAACAAACTAGTGCGATAAGGCTTAAATGTTTTCCATCTAAGCGCGTTGCACATAGTACTCTCGAAGGCGAGTATGAATAACTAACACATTGCAGTACGATTACACTGGTTGGTCTACACTATCCCAATCTTGTTGAATATTACTCAGGCATTGGTCATGAATTGGGAATATGTGCTAGGCAGCTATCCTCAACTGAGCAAAACAAGAAAGTACGCACTTTCTCGGTACAGCGATGACGCGAACAGTGTGAAGCCGAAAACAGTTATTTGAACGCGGGATCGATTGCCTTCTGCTCAAGCCATACTGGTGGAAGCATGCATGCCTGCCGGGTTAATGCAGTATGCTGTACACGCATGTTCAACCTCATGTTCGAATAGCGTGGTTAGCGGTAACTCCTTGGATTTAATGTAATCGCTGATGCAGTCTCGTTAACTCTCAGTATAACAACAAAACGGTCCCAGTGCTCATACGTCCTTTACTTTGATTTGAAATTTTATTCGAGGAATTCCAAGCAATCTGTCCTATTTCTTGTACAGTTCCCTGACCTCCTTCAAACCCTCCCCAAAGATCCTGATCGGAGACCGTCTGATGAAGGCAGAGTGCATCGGTCAATCACATAAAAATGATATAGGCGTGTTATTCCACTCTGTATGGCAATATTTTGTTGCGAAAATATGAAATTCCTTCTCTTAACCTCACAGAGAGCTCTCTAAAAAATGGCTAGACTGCGAGAACTATAGTACAACCAAACTGCGTCAACATCATTCCAGGATACCTCAGAGCAGATCGTTTTAGATGATCTAGTTGCCTCTGCTGACAAAACAACATCAAATCAGTAGAATTCAACCCACTTGGAAAGCTTCTACGGCATTGATCCAGCCTAATACCGGTCCTTTATCATCGGTGACCCCTCGTCCGCATAAATATCCATCCCGAACTTGCATATCAAAGGGATCGTGTGTCCATGCTTCACTCTCGTGAACTTGTTTGACATCCACGTGACCATAGATAAGCAAGGTTCGCTTGGTGACATCAGTTCCCAGAGAGGCAACTACAACGTCCGGAAGTTCCAGTTCATCAGCTTTCGTGAGTGGAATGTTGTCTCCAGTGTAAATGAATTCTTTGCCGATTCTTCGCATGCGCACATCCGCACCGAGTCTATCAACGCAAANCCGGCGATGATACCATGAAATTTACCTGCATTCTGAAAGATTCTACTATGAGATTTCGACTTCAGTTGAAAAAAATCATTGTTTTAAAAGCAGTTAGAATCACTTCAATGTCAGGATAATCATCTGAAGAGCAGTTGCATGGTTCACTGAATCCTTCTCATCCTGTGAAACAAACTAGTGCGATAAGGCTTAAATGTTTTCCATCTAAGCGCGTTGCACATAGTACTCCCGAAGGCGAGTATGAATAACTAACACATTGCAGTACGATTACACTGGTTGGTCTACACTATCCCAATCTTGTTGAATATTACTCAGGCATTGGTCATGAATTGGGAATATGTGCTAGGCAGCTATCCTCAACTGAGCAAAACAAGAAAGTACGCACTTTCTCGGTACAGCGATGACGCGAACAGTGTGAAGCCGAAAACAGTTATTTGAACGCGGGATCGATTGCCTTCTGCTCAAGCCATACTGGTGGAAGCATGCATGCCTGCCGGGTTAATGCAGTATGCTGTACACGCATGTTCAACCTCATGTTCGAATAGCGTGGTTAGCGGTAACTCCTTGGATTTAATGTAATCGCTGATGCAGTCTCGTTAACTCTCAGTATAACAACAAAACGGTCCCAGTGCTCATACGTCCTTTACTTTGATTTGAAATTTTATTCGAGGAATTCCAAGCAATCTGTCCTATTTCTTGTACAGTTCCCTGACCTCCTTCAAACCCTCCCCAAAGATCCTGATCGGAGACCGTCTGATGAAGGCAGAGTGCATCGGTCAATCACATAAAAATGATATAGGCGTGTTATTCCACTCTGTATGGCAATATTTTGTTGCGAAAATATGAAATTCCTTCTCTTAACCTCACAGAGAGCTCTCTAAAAAATGGCTAGACTGCGAGAACTATAGTACAACCAAACTGCGTCAACATCATTCCAGGATACCTCAGAGCAGATCGTTTTAGATGATCTAGTTGCCTCTGCTGACAAAACAACATCAAATCAGTAGAATTCAACCCACTTGGAAAGCTTCTACGGCATTGATCCAGCCCAATACCGGTCCTTTATCATCGGTGACCCCTCGTCCGCATAAATATCCATCCCGAACTTGCATATCAAAGGGATCGTGTGTCCATGCTTCACTCTCGTGAACTTGTTTGACATCCACGTGACCATAGATAAGCAAGGTTCGCTTGGTGACATCAGTTCCCAGAGAGGCGACCACAACGTCCGGAAGTTCCATTTCATCAGCTTTCGTGAGTGGAATGTTGTCTCCAGTGTAAATGAATTCTTTGCCGATTCTTCGCATGCGCACATCCGCACCGAGTCTATCAACGCAAACACAGCAATGGTTCACTTTGATGAGATATTACACCGGCCGCAGTAGTGTAGTATTACTTGTATAATAATACCTGTAGTATAATATATATCATGCCAGTGGCGAAGAAAGCTCACCACCAAATAATATGCTCCCGGCTTCAGAACAGGGAAACACTGGAAACACAGCTACTACTGATATCCCAAAACCGCTTTTTTCAATAAACAGCAGCCTGATCAACATAACCATTTACAACTTTTCGGAACCCAACTGCCATGCCACCCGAAGGTTGTACGAGGGCTGTGATACTGCTAGGTTGCCCAAGCCTAGACAGGGGAAGTCGAGAGGCAGAAGTCGGGTTCGAACCACGGACCCTCGGGTCAGTAAATCTGCGCTCTAACCATTTGGGTCATCTCGCCCTGTGTCAGTGCCAGAAAACGGAAGTCGAGTCACTACTAACTATCAGTCCCTTACGATTCTGTTTTCGAGCTGTACACGTTGTTCCAGGGCCCTTATTATCCTGCTATCGATATTTGTACGTCTTTGTATTATCTCGACTGCAAAGCTAGAAATACTTTCTTATTTCATTGCACGAAATGCTGTGACGAGGGAACGGGATTTAGGTTAAGTGGACGGTACTGCACTCGAGGAATCCATCCAAAGTTTCAAGCTAAGTTGAGTAAGCCATTCGGAGTTATCGATTTCCGAGAAGAGTGCTGATTTCCGTGCTGACTTCGGAATGGTGGAGATCTGGGAGTGGAATGAATCTGACATAGCAAAAGGGAATGAAAGATGCTACGAAAAGTTTGGATGCCGTTGATTTTGGTTCTGATCATCTTCCAGGATAAGGTCCTCATGACCATCTCTATGCTTGTCTCAAGAGGCTGAAAGACATGGCATCCAAGGGTTATCAGTGGCGTCCATGACGTCACTTTCCATCCGGACTGTCTGATTGGGTTTTGGAGGTGTAGGTGCCCGGATGTTTGTTGTAGGCTGTCCCTACGTCCCCCTTCCCATTACAAGGGATTATTCAGGTAAAGTGATATGACTGTACGGTAGTGGGGCACTAGTCTTCTGTGATACAGCCTTCAGTGAGCGCGGCGACGATACCGCTCGGTGCGACCAGAGGGGTCGAGTTACCCAATTCATAAATGGACATGCTGAAACTGGCCCTTCCATTTTTCCACTTCACATAGTCGTTCTACTTGTTGACCTCATCCCGTTGATAGTAATCTCTTCTTGAGCCATTCTACAAGGACCTTCAGCTTCGTCGGGGCTCACACCCCACTAGCCGAAACATACACACGTCACGTGAAAACCACAGTCATGGATATTTTGGTATCAGTCGTAAGATCTAAATGCCTAACTGTTTTCACTTTTTCACTCTAAAGGAAGCAGGATGACAGAATGTTTTAGCGGGCTCTCTTTCCAGTGATACGTCTTGCCTGAATCGAGGATTCACGATTGAAATGTATTTGCGGAACTAGCTGTAGCGGTCTACACACCTTGACGGGCCAGTGATCGCTACGACTGGTCATACCGAGGTTGGTGTTGTTTCAACTCGCCGTTTGACAAGGTCTGTGAAAGCGTCCTAGAAATGATCCTGTCGCACGTGCTTGTTCTGTACACCTGCCAACACCTAGTACACTGTGGCTTTGATACTCCCGTATCACAGTGGAGCAAGAGCTCAGGTTTAGTCACTACTATCATATATATACATTATATATATATATATAGCATTGAGTGCACTTATCTCTTCTTTGCTTTGCAGGGTGGTCGATCTGCTCTGTGCTTGATAGGAACTAATAGCGTTGAAGGCTCGATATATTCTGTGATGGCGACAGGCCGTTGTTTTAAAGCCCTAAGTCGATTGACCACCCATCGTATTCTACATAGAACTAGTCAGAAGCTCAAACTGACCAGGTCATTGTCAGCTACAGCTGGTTTAGATGTGTCACCAAATTTCGCTCATTTTAAACACTCGTAAGAACTGGAAACGATTTCTTCGTATTGCTAATTTGGTCATTACGGGAGACTCACCTGGAACTCAGCTGAATCTCTGGTTAACAACATCCAAAGCGAAAGATTCAGGTGAGCCTGACATCAAAATCAACTTAGTACGTAGTGTATTTCTCGAAAACAGTGCAATTTGCGTTCAAGTAGATCATAAGGTTGACGGAAACTCAGGGACTGCGCCTACCTGATGAGCCCAAAGCAGAAGGGCGAAACCGGTCATGGGCTGTCGAAGAGTTATCAGCAACCTTATGAGTAGTGTAATACATCTTTGCAATTTTGTTCTGGTGCACGTTTTCTGGTAGCAAGTAAGATGCGTACAGTTCCCTTAACAACCGACAAACTCGGATAGCTCTAATTAAACCAAATCAACTAAGGCCGCCTCCTTCGGTATTGCTCAAATCAACCTTACACGCCTCCAATACTCCCAGTATGTTTGGCGGTGCACTACAGGTTAGCCGTTTATCATCCGTCCCGTACATTTGTCAAAGTACTTCTGAGAAGGAACTCACTGACATAGTCCATACTGAAGCAGCATAGCTGTGATGGGAATACTTCCACCAAAGTGCATCTCAAACCTACCTTTTTAATCGGAAGGCGATCCATCTCAAGGCTTTAACCACGTCTAATCGATTGGCCTTGCTTTCAGATATACTTTTGATCGCCACGAATTCTCGTAGTCGGTGTATGTACTTCTCCTGCATTTGTTCAATGAAGGTGAACAGGGTGAATAATTTGCGGTCCATAGTGCTGTGCGAACAAGTCAGAAAGGGGAACACAGATGGTGCATCAAGTAGACTAGACTAATTTGGATTTAACAGCGAACAAAATTGATTAGCAACTTATGACAGCTGGGAGCATACAAGGTTGAATAGCTGTTAATCCAATGACTAAGCGTCATTTTTAAAAAGAAGGTTGTTCAACATAAACGTGGACTCCTAAAGAGAGGTCACCTTGAAAAATGTGGCCTTCGATCCCTCACGCTTGATAGCCTCTCATCCATACATATGCGTATGTAGACATTGGTACACATAATGTAAGTGAAAATGAAACGTCGTAGATAAGGTCGGAGCTCGTAATGTAACTAACCAACGGTTTCCTACCGGGTCAACACCCAGTTGAAGCCTTTGCGCCCAAGCTTTGAGTGTGATTCATTCGCCTAATTCTAGTGGATCAAAGCCCACATACTGTTGGTTCTGACAATGATCTCTTTTCAGTTCTCATAGAAGACAACATGTTACTGTTGTTTTGCTGGGACAACGTTGCTTGTTACTGATGAAACAAGAGGGTTTTCAGGTTTTTTGCAAGGCTCACTTACACAAAATGCAGGTGAATATGTTAATCGACCAGAGAAGTAAAGTAGTTCACTTGATGCATGCGCAAAACAAACCAATCAGATTCGACGAGATGTTATCTAAGCTTGTGCAATGAGCAGATTAATGACCGGACTAGAATGACTATCTGAAATGTCCGCGATTACTATGGCTGGAGCGAAAATAGGCCTCTGCGCAAGAGTGAGTAGAAGGGTGAGACATCTGGGTAATTCCGTTCAAACATTCCCACCGGTAGCCTAATTAAGACCTGGTTTTCTCTTCCACCACTTGAATATGTCAGATGAGTCAACTTGCAGCCCTGGTTCAAACCCGATCACGAGCAACAGTAGCCTTTTCAAGCTGATCAATTCAATGACACTCTTGTAAACTGTGTGTCTGATGCAATCTGTCACCTGCTGGCAGAAAGTCACCGCTAGTATTAAAACTAAAACGTGGTGTGAACGAGAATGCCTTTGTTTTCATCAAGTTCTGTCCCAAAAAGAACGATAGTAGTGCGTGAGTACTGCAGGGGGCCTGGTTCGGGCGATGGATGAACATTAACCGAAGGGTGAAGAGTATGTTCATTATTTCATCATCATCATCATCAATATCATCATCATCATCGTCACTGTCAGCTGTAAGAACCGCGTATTTGTCGTACAGTAGTTGTAGCTGTTACAGTTTCGTTCACCGATGATATGCGGAGATAGGATAGATAGCTGTGCATTGGAGCTGATAAATTCGTACGTACACCACTGTCAGTGGACTGTCAAGTGCGGGGAGGGGGGGTTGAATAGGAGCTATGCATTGAAGGCAATAGCTTTGATGCACGAGCACCATTGAGGGCGCAACTGGGCCATGTTTGACAATGTCTCCAGCCATTGATGTGGACCGTCTGGGGGTCCCCATCCAGGAAGAGGGTAGTTTTACTGAGTTTACTGGTAATGCCTATCACAATTCGCTGTCAAGTCATTGTTTGACCGCCTCTGGCTCTATTCCACCCGTCACGTGGTTGTGCGAAAAGAACCCTTCGAGGAATTCCTTCGACTGGCATATGCAGCACGTGGCCAAGCCAGCGCAACCTGTGCAGTGTGATCAGTTCATCTATCAAGGGTGAGTTATTTCTCCCGAATACCATTCGACGTACTTCAGAATTGCTGATCCGGTGTTCCCACCAGATTCGGGCAATGCTCCGAAGACATCGACTGTCAAACACTGAAAGTCTTTTGACGTCCTCGGCGTGCAGCGAACAGGTTTCTGATCCATATAGTAATATGGAGCGTACCGCAGCATTGTAAACTCGACCCTTGACAGAGAAGCTGATGTCACGACTATGCCACAGGTGACGCAGGTTGACAAAATCTGCTCTGGCCTTCCCAATTCGGGTGGAAAGTGTGCACGTCAGGACAGTTTAGAGCGTCTCAAATCCACGAACTTGCTTCTAGCAGGGGAGGTTCCTAAATCTATTCACACTACTAGCCATCTGAAAGTAACTCAAATGAAGAATAAAATTCATCTGAGGAGTGAAATTTCGATGTGAAAAGTCGTCAACCGTTAGTCACTATTTATGATCACGTGATGCGGATGCCGTGATTGAAAGAGGAGCAGCGTTATATCCTAAGTGCGAACTAATCCCACGGCTGATCTGCTGTTTGTTGCACTTTGGCCTAGTCTTTCTAGAATCAACCAGGAAACCGAGAATTCGAGTTTTGTAAGTTGCGCACTGCTGATGTTTCAGAAAAACGATGAACACAGCTGTTCAGTGTTTCTCAAGCTCTCAATGTAGAATCGCTCAATTGACAAGACAATATCTCTTTGAGGATTCCCAACTTTTATCACACTACCAATACATACCTCTTACATATATCAAGAGCTTGAATTGTACTATAGTGCCGTAGCGACAGCGTTTCAACCCTACCCCTTCCTGCTATTGGTGCAGCAAATATGTGATAAAAACACCTCGGACTTGCACACCTAAACTTTCGTGCCGATTTCAGTAACACTGGTACAGAAACATCGAGCAGGGTGCATCTTGGAGGGAGGTGTAGCTGTGGGGGGAGTTCGTGATTGCGTATAACCAACCCCCCAGGGAACTTGAAGAAGCCCAAGTGGCTAAAAACTCAACAAGCTGGCATTGTAATTAAAAAGACTTGATCATGTGACATTTTATACAAATGTTGTTTTAATCCCAATTCTAACAATAGTATACAAGTAATATAACCTGATCATTCGTGTGCGGTAATGAAAGAAACCCTCAGCGCCTACTACCTTCATTTTCAGACATTGACCGTTCAATGTGTGAAAAACCAGTCAGGTCACAGTCTTGGTTACCATCCCTTCACCGCGTCTCTCTCAGAAGTTTATCAGGGTCGAGGGTTTCTCGTATGAACGGCTCATCGGACTGAATTTAGTTTGTGACAAAGATGATGGGTACTTCGCCCCAGAGCTCTCAGGAATCCGTCGGTCGTATCAACCGTTTTTTAACAGTGGCAAATGTTCTTGTGCCCCACTGGATCGAGATTTTATGACATACGACCAGGAGGTGGACCAGAGTAGTGCCGAATGTCATTTTGGTTCATTAAAGTGCAGGTTGTAGGCCATAGAAAGTCTGGCTTACGTGGCTGCTTGATCCACAAAGTATTGTGTCTAGAGTTTTGTGTTTGCAATCGAAGAGAATATTAGCAACTCAGGTTGTAAAGATGGATGGTAATTGGCTTGCTAATCTAGGCTTAGTTAACTTTTCAGGAGAATAGAGGAGTTTCATAGAAATCACTCTGTGTGACTGATTAAGCACACTCATTAAATGTGAGATCATTCTTCGGAAGTTACAATGGAACTTAGCTGCTTAATTCTGGAAGAATTCGTCTTAATGTTATCAGCAGGACAATTAAGATAAGGGATGAACTTACATGGCTTCAGATATATTGCTCGTACATACCAACCAGTCTTAACTGAACGTGCAGTTTGAACGTATTGACCGAATTTGTTGGTGGCACGTGACCTGAATCAGTTGCCTGTTGCCTAAGCGTGATACAAAAGACTTCCTACTAATCCCGCGACAGAATTAGGTGCTTTCCCGAAATCTCACGAGATTTCGAATGAAGCACCGTCCATGGTTTGCCGGACTATTCACTACAGGAGCTGATGTACAAAGCCTTGCTGTTTCAAGTGAGTATCTCAAAACGACCTAGTTCACCTGAATGTATTTAATCAAACTGATCAATTCGCGCTTCCTTTACAGGATAACCAATAGGTTCTCCGCTCTTACGAAATTGACCTACGGCGACTGGTGCCTACAGAATTCTGAAGGATTTGTGACCAGGATAACAACATGGCTGCAACAAGGTCACTACCCCGCGAGCGCAAGCCGGTATAAATGAAGGAAAGATCAGCGAATCGTCTGAGAATTTCGTTACCCTGTAACCTTTTATGTGCGCGATTACTATAGGCCAGTAACAAGAATTACGAGGACATCTGAACACCTATCATCATCAACATCATCATAGACAGGATGACATCAGTGTTCAACACTGATGCTTCACTGCCGTACAACCATGATTTATTTGAAAGCCTTGTTGTAAAGAAAAGAGTTAAGGTGGAC
>NW_008751778.1:364349-380739 GCF_000715545.1 Opisthorchis viverrini
CACGCGGTCCCCATCCTTGAAGGCGAGTAGCACCGACAGCACACAAGCGTTTCGTGATCTCCTTCATACTCCTCCGCCAAGTCAAGAGTTGGCCACCTCTCTGTTTACATCACTCTGAATTGGGCATGGAAAACAGCGCTCTCTCCGGCAAACGATGGTTCGGCATACGCAACACATGTCCAAACCAACGCAGCTTCTGGTGCTCGACACATTCTTCAACCAACCGAAAACGCGCTTTCTAACTGCCTCGTTACAGGTTCGCTGACGCCAACCCATGCGAGCTATAGTTCTGAGACAACGATTATCGAACACCTGAAGACGTCTCAGTTCCGCTGCTCGAATAGGCCGTCTGACATGCTTACAACAAAACAGCCCGGACTATAGCTTGATACACACGTCCCTTCAGACTCAGAGATAAACCATCCTGACGCCATAGGTGTCTCAAACTAGCAAACGCGGCCCGAGCCTTGCAGATTGGTGCGTTCACCTCATCTGTCACACAATAATCAGCACTAATACGACTTCCAAGATACGTAACACACTCCACAACATCCAGTACCCCACCCTGGATTGTAAGTGGCGTGTTCAGTGACTGCACGTCAGCATGCATGAGCTCACACTTTGTAGGTGCAAAGTACATACCAAAGGACGGGATGACCTGGTGCTGCTGGACGAAGAAACAACTACCCCACAGCTTTTCAAGTATCACTTTCCTTCGGAAAACCTTGTCGATGTCATCGACAAGCATGAGCTTACACTTTGTAGGTGCAAAGCGCATACCAAAGGACGGGATGACCTGGTGCTGCTGGACGAAGAAACAACTACAATCCCCACAGCTCACGATCGAAACTGAATTTTTCAGCACGGTTAACGGTGATAAAATCCCTACGCGCGTTTGGAATGCCTGTCGGATTTCTAATTGTCATTGCTAACAGTTACAAGATTGAGCCCGGGTAGCAGAAATATCGTCCCAAGGTAAGTTGTACTCGACCTGAAGGTCCAGAAATGTAGCTGGGTATTTGGTCGTTCTATCACATTTCAGGCTTGTCGTACTTGTGAGTGCTTCCTGTACTATCCAACGAATGGGCGTTTGCTATTGCAAGACTGGTTACGATCAAACAGAAGTAGCAAGCTTTCATGTCAGTCGGTCGGGTTGGTGTATAGGCTTATATACCCGAGCAGCGGTGTAAATTACGGTAACGTAGGGCAAGACAAAGCCTTTTTCCAGAAAAAAATCGTTCAGCTGTAACACCCTTTCGGTGCCTAGCTGCCATGCCACCCGACAGGTGCACGAGGGCTGGAATACTGCCAGGTTTCCCAAGCCTAGACAACAGAAGTCGAGTAGCAGAGGTCGGGTTCGAACCATGGACCTTCCGGTCAGTAAATTCAAGCTCTTACCAGTGAGCCATCTCACCAAGAACCGGTTTCTTATCAGGCTGTTTTGTAGACTTAGACCGATATTTTCAGAGACCTGATGACGTTATCAGCCCAGTACCAAACAAATCTAGTGAGAATATCGGGAGCGTGATGCGGAATCGTTAATACACTGTCATCCCACCATTGTCTTCGTGGATAGCCACCGAACGAGACTAGGGCTTGGATTCCGCTGATAAACGCCCTCATAATCTGAGGACAAAGCAAATTAGGAAACTTATTCCCAAACAGAGACTCTAAGTTAGGAACGACCCGTATCTGTTAACCCTTGAAACTTGTGGTTTCGTATAGCCATGAGTTTTCCCAGGATACCCTTTCTATACTTCAACCCAACATATGCGTACAGCATGTACCAAAATGGTGGAAACGATATTCCAATGTTTTTCGCAACTCTGTTTTTTTTCATTGTTTGACTCAGCGAAAAAGTGCCTTTTTTTACTCGGTAACTAGGGTTTTTACTTAAATCTACGACTGGAGATTTCGGCTTGCTTCGATCTCCATTCTAAAATCACGTCAAAGCAATCTCTGTCTGGCTGTCTTCCCAGAAAAGTCCATCCCTCCGGAAAACAACGGTTTCAGTTTCCGCGGCGATACCGCCATCCGATAGTTGAAGCATGAAAACCTACCGTCAACAGCGACTTTTTATGAATTGTTACGTTTGCCTTTTTAGGGCATATTTTCACGCCCTCACTGAGGAAACAGTATCAGAATANTTCTTGTTTCTCCACTAGGTAAATAGGACTTGTCACTTCTCCGTTTGACCAACCATCCAAACGTGATTCAAGGATTGCATTAAAAAAGTGCTACGAAACGAAGCCAACCGAGCGATATATATATATATATATATATATATATATATATATATAATCAATGTGTTCCTCAATTGTTACAGGTGTTTTCTCAACAGGGCAGTGTGTCAGTCAATCGGGCATGCACGTTAGTCAGATGGCGAGAAAAAGTTAACCTTTTGTGAGATATATCGACGAAAGAATGCATATTTTCTGGCCTCATAGTTGCTCCCATCGTACACCTTACACACAACACCAAAACATATGAATTTGGCTATCCTTCTTGTAAGTTTTCATAATCTTGTGGCTGTCATGCGAATACGTGTCCAGATGCACAACACAAGACAGCAAAACGCTTCATTCATACTGCTAAGGATTAGCAAGCAGGACTGATCGCGTTCCGAACGGCTATTGAGTTGTGAAGTGCAACCCGGTCCGTCTAAGCTGATCAGTTGTTGATATGTCCCAAGTTAGCATGCTGGTTAGTTAGTGTAATGGCCAGTAGTAACCGAACCGTTTACAAGTGTTCTTCTTCACAGATCTGGCTTCGGTCTTGTTCACAGAGGTCAGGTGACCAATGGTGACGTGAAGTCAGCTGGTTAATTGACTCGGAGTAGCCGAGAAGCACTGTACAGCTGTTTGTCGTTGTTGGAGTCAACAAACAGTGCGCATCTCTCGGAACTCAGTGAGTTTCGAACCCGCGACCTTCATGTCAGCGGGTGACCACTAAACCATTGTTTCAAGAGCGGCCGAACACCTGTATGATTAGCCTCACCTAAACGGGATATAGCGCCGCTCATCCTTCATTCACGGAGACCACCATTTCTCAGATCGAAGTTCCACTCGTCGGGTAAATCTTATCTCTGAGTGAATTTCAGAGGAAGAGGAAGATTCACTTGTCTGAGAAGTACTTACTTGAGAAGCCAGTCAATGCGCGATCATGTGATATGGTATTTGCGACTGAAGGATGGAAGGTGGCGTATCCTTATTGCTAACTAATCATACTGCTGATCAGCCGCCCGTGAACGAACGGTTGAGGGTGCAATCACCAGCCGGAAGGTCGCGGGTTCGAGAACGAGTTTCGTTGGATGTGCACCGTTACTGATACAGTACAGTGATTCCCTGCTTTTTCGGTATAAATTGGCTTCACCAACGAGAGAATCTTCAGTAAGGTTCCTAAATATCTCCAAACTACTAACAATTATTTTAGTAGTTCCAAGTGTAGTGCAACAATAGTCTTCAAGCACGTGAATTAGTCTAACCTAGAAAATGTCTAAATAGATAAACAGTATAGCACGTCTTGTCTTCGTTAACACAAAAACGATGAGGCTGTTCGTTTTGGACATGCTTCAAACCTTGTGTATCAAAATTATTCTGATGGAATACTTGAGGGCTTTTCTGCATTGAGTAGAATGAATAGTGCAACCGAAAAGTCATTGTACGGATTCGAATACTTCAAATGGGTTTGAATGCAACAAGTACATGGTGAAGGGGTTCTTGTTAACCCACTGATATCTGTCATGCAGACCCTCTTAGCTGCACAAAGGTAAAGAGATTTCAAGTGATAGACGGAGCACGGTTCATTCGGTTAGTCGCCCACTATGATTTCGCACAAACACAGACAGCAGGACAGGTCCCAAAAAATGCCGTTCTGTGGCTGTTGATGGTAGCCCTAGTATGGCTTCAAATGATAAGCCCCTTATAACGAAGCTGTGTCGTATCAGCTGGGACTCGTGTATTCTAGGCACAATTTTCGGTTTTCGACTAATTTCGCTACTTAACTATGTGGCGATAGTTTTTTGGGGCAGCGCCTCGAGGCTGGATAATTCTTCGATTCCTGGAGGTTGAAGTGAACTGAAGACAATCTTTGTAACCAGAAACAATCGCTTGTCCCAGCTGATCCGATCAACCAATGCGAAGAGCATCAGTGTTAGTGAAACTATCCATGAAAAGTACGGGACCTCAATCCATTCTTGAATGATGGGCTGAAAACTTTGAGGAACAGCTCAGCTGGGCCCCACTAACTCACGCCCTGAAAGGACCAAGTGATCCAGGGGCTGTCGTCTTCACTGCGTCATTCCTACATTATTGACTGAAGTAAATCCATCGCTTAGGAGCGGACAAAGGTCTGAATATCGTTTTTGGGGGAGGGGGCAGTCAGCCATCATTACCCACGAATAACGGTGATCGCGAATACCACCCTCGTTCAATTGGATGGTATATTTCATTCAATTTAAATATACCACGTTTACAAGCCCACCTATTATCCATAGCATGACATATAAGAACATCTCTCATATACTACCCAGGCTAAACTTTCGGTCATTCAGCTCTAACCCTAAAGAGAGACCAGCTGAAAAGAAATTACTCTTTTGGAAAGATCATTTATATACGAGGATGCGAGTTGACACATAAGCATGTGACGAACCTCAACCACGATACAGCGACAACACAGTACCTCTAGGTCTTTCAGCAAAAGTTTGGATGGTAAAATCCACAAAGTTCGGGACCGAACAGATTCGAAACAGATGGGCTGCCGGTTCATCCACCAAGTGTTTCCAGTCCCGTACCAAAAGAGATGAGTTTACTGCAATCTGTATAAAGCAATGACAACCAATGGAGAAATGAAATCGAAGACAGATCACGGTGCAGACAGCAAGGGGAATCGGGCTTCTGATGGCTCCAGAATATCCACAAGGAAGTAAAGTGTACCAGCGAGGCCTAACGAAGGGGGAAAAGAACAGAGTTTATAGGTTACTAATGAGAGAAGACATAAAACGGCAAGAGGAACAGGAGCAATCAACTGACCTGTAACAGAACACCGCTAAACCTTGGATTTATTTATTTTACCAAACTACAGTTTGAAAAACACTTTACCGAGAGACAACCGAGGCAGCAGTCTGGAGCCGGATTCGCCAGGGGAAAAAGTTACTCAATCAAAGCAAGTTGGATCGAATGGATGAACATTTGACGGGCCACATCAATGGCTAGAGACATTATCAGACATGGCCCAGTCGCGCCCTCGATGGCGCTCGTGCATCAAAGCTATTACCTTCAATGCACAACTCCTTTTCCAACCCCCATCCACTTGACAGCCCACTGACAGTGCTGGATTGATAATTTACCAGCTCGCGCGTGCAATGCGCAGCTACCTACCCCCTCCCCCAAATCATCGGTGAACGAAACTGCGGAAGCTACAACCACTGTACGACGAGTGCGCGGTTCTTACAGCTGACGATGATGATGACACAGTTAGACGGATATAAACTAGTTAAGAACGCAGCCTACAAGGCAATCTAAATGAAAGAAGAGGAAGGCATCTACAAATGAAAGACCATGTTTCATGAATAAGATATTGGGAGTTGGCGAAAAGTCACAAGCGAAAGAACTGGTGGTCAATGCTCCGGTGAAGAGCTGACATAACGACATCTTATTATTAATCTCATCGACGGTTCAGAAGACAGAGTGGAAGGACCAAGATAATTCAATCTTTCTCGGTACGAACAGAAAGGGGTCAGCAAATTCTAGATAAGTTAACTCATTGCAACTCAGTCACGTGATCTGAACGAGTGTGGAAAAAGAGCATCAAAAGGATATAATAAAACAACTGGCAGACACAGTGATGAGGGAGTTGGTGCGTCTGAAGTATCTATCATCAAATTAAGGTTTTAAAACTAAGAGGCATCTCTAAGCAAGATTGCATTCACACCTGAGAGACCTTCGCTTAATCCTGTCAATTTCACCACAAAGAAGTCTATGCACGCTGAGAGAAATCGAACATATGCGTCCTGTTGCTGTTTGTGCTTTGATATGAACTCCGCATAAACTCAGCACCAATGTGTTAAAAATGACTTGGATTTCACAAGGCGAAACTGTCAGAAACCTGTTCACTGGATGACCACGAATCCTTACCTTCAAATAGGGAGTAGGGTCGGTCAGCCACCCTCGTTCGGTTCTTAAAACAATCGGTGCACCATTCGGCGAACTAGAGGGGTTATAAAAATTGGGAAAGAAAAAAAAGGGCTAACTGAAAAGAAACGGCTTAGACGTGGTGATCAATCACATCGAACACAGTATTTCGTTGCCGACAAAGTCAATCAAGCTCTTGGTTGTTTAACTAAAGTTTAGTTAGCCTACTCAATGATACTGCAGAGTCACAAGAAGCCCACAAACATGCAAGGATAAACGGAGAGATCTGTGTATGCACTCATTAACACGATGTTAACTGAATATCAGCTTAATCCTTCGTAAAAAACCCTTTCGGTGCCCAGCTGCCATGCTATCCGAAGAAAGCACGAAGACTGGGATACTGTCAGGTTGCCCAAGCCTAGACGCACCATCCGGGTTGGAACCACAGATCTTTCTCGCAATCTAACCATCTGTCAGATCAAACTGATGCATCGGAAATCACCAACTCACTTTGGCTGCCTTATAAAGGTACTTTGGATCCTTCGTGACTCGGTGCAGGTCCAACAATGCGTATCCACTGCCAGCAGAGCCGTGGCATAAACCACAACCCTTGTACAGAAGCCCACGTGCCCAAATAGCTTCACCACCGCGGATGGCGCGCGTCAAATAGACCTTTTCTCCAGTGAGCTGAAAGCGTACAGCAATAGTGAAGACTGCTGTCTGAAAAAGCATGCGTTCAAAACAGTTGTAAACTACTCACAAGGTTACTGAACACTCTTTGACAACCCACGACCAGTTTCGCCCTTCTTAGGGCTCATCAGTTGGGCGCAATCCCCGAGTTTCCGTCAACCTCATGTCCTACTTGAATCCAAATTGGACAAATTCCGACGAATACACTCATTTGCATATCAACTGGGTTTTCGGTTCAACCGAATCTCACCAGCTGAAGCCGGTCGTGGGCTGTCGGAGAGTTTTCGTCAACATTGTGAGTAATTTCCTTTATGAAAATATACTGTGACATCTCGAACATCGTGCCAACTGAAATATGAGGCGGCCTGTGTGCAGCACATTCAGTTGTAGAACATCATAAACGAGAGATTCAGTTGAGTCCCTTGTGAAACTCAGCTGTACACTTGTTTAAATGAACTGAGTCAGACTGAAATTTTGCGGCCGATTCCCAGTATGAGTGAAATTGCTGTACAGCATGTGTTGAACGAGCCTTACACGAACCTCTGGGAATATGGATAGGATCCCTGCGCCTTATTCCTGAGTGCACAATAGGCCCACCATGAAGGGGCACCGTCTCATGTTGGTAGAGTTTCGGTGCTGTGGAAGTCAGTTTCTTCAGTTGCAACCATACGGTAAATACAAAAGCGGAGTACTCAAGGAATCTATTTCACCCTGCAGCTTTCAACAGATAGAGGAAACGAACTTCTTCAGCCAAATGCTGATCTTCATCTGTTCCTAGCCAGCACAAGCTTTCACATCGTGTTACCTGGAGACCGCCAACTACCAGCCCCCTCTGGACCCATTTGGGTCGTGTGGCAATCCGCTGCCAGTTGAGAACTTCGATAAAAGGCTGTCGATCATTTTGAAGTACACAACTTGACGGTGACCACGGTAATGTGCGCACGCACCGACGGTGTGTTCCATTAAAAAACGACACAAGAAAATCGGCCGAAGCCGTCCAAGAGGCTCTCTGTTATTACCACATGCGGATTGATCCATCACCGAGGGAGCCACATGCATGAGATTAAAGTTAAGTTTCGCTCTGAACCGTCTTGGATCTTTCATATCTACGCTTTGCGACAGGCGATGGAACTGCCCCACTTCTAACTTTGTTGGTCGTATAAACTGTGGAAGTGTCTGGCAATGAAGCGTATCCCCTCTAGATTCTTGTTTTTATATGCTTCCTCCTGTCGATGTGGAAACAAACTCAATTCAGCACATTCAGTGGTGCAGGGCAAGGGTCCCTTCCGTCTTGCTTCCTCTTCAGCTTTAGGAGCGATATACTTGCTTCCTCAGACGTCTTTATCTAACTCCAACCTGTCAGGGATCGAAATACTTCCGGGTGTTTACTCGCAGAAACTGAGTACGCTGACGATGTTGCTCTTCACTCATCGTCATCCCGACGGACTGGCAAAAGACGAAAGCATTCACTGAAGCGGGAAGGTAAGAGCAGTCTTTGCCAAACTCCGACCTTTGTGAAGCTGAAGTGATATCAGTTTGACTCTCAAGGGTACACTGTCGAGGTTCGGTCTGCCTTACATTATGAATCACAGATGTGGTCACTACGTGTAGAGTAGTTTTTAAGATCCTCTTCATTTGACAACTGGCGCCCCTGGTGGGAACACCAGATCAGTAATTCTGGCGTATGCCAGATAGTTTCCGGTAAAGATTACGCTCATCTGTAACATCTTTCCGGTGCCTAGCTGCCATGCTACCCGAAGGATGCACGAGGGCTGGGATACCGCCAGGGGAAGTCGAGATGCAGGGGTCGGGTTCGAACCACGGACCTTCTGGTCAGTAAATTCGCGCTCTAACCACTTGAGCCATCTCGCTCCCCCCGGCCGGGAAAGATTAATCTCTTCAGAAAGACCAACTGATCACACTATGTGTTTTGCTGGTTCGGCTATGTGCTTCGACTGCCAGAGGAACGTTTGTCTCGCAGAGCACTCCTGGGATGGAGAACACCCATGGGCGGCTAGTCCATGACTTGGAAACGAAGCAGTGAAGTCCTTACTAGGCGACTCAGTCGAGTCGGTAACTCTGTCTCCCCGAATGGGGATCCCGGGATGAAACACACCAATGTTTAGCGACCTTCACAGATGTGGCTACGCCACACAACCAATGGTGAGTCTACAGAAAATCCATTGGCTGAGTTGCGCAGTTCCAGCTCTCTGCCATATCGAATAAACGGAGCCATTTAACAACAATGAACTGGTTGAACCTTCGCCTTCAACGCGTGACCGCTATTCTTTTGATCTATTGGTAAATGCAACCACAGCAGCTGGAACCATTGCACATGATTTGTAGCTGAAAAACTGAAATTAAGAGAACTGAAATATACAGTACACTGACAGTCACAAAGATAAACAATGAATCGATTGTATTCGCTGAAGAAAGAGTGAAGAGGCACACAGCTGAATGCGGCACTCAGAACCGCTGTTTACTTACTTGATAAGCGGCTAGCATGAGCGGCACCACTCCAGTGGCACCATGACACCAGTGAACCAACACATCATTACCCATGCTACGACCCAAACTGGATGGCCAATTACCAGAGCTCATTTGGAGCTCTCCCATCCAGTGAACCGTGGGTAGAACGAGTTCATGCATTGACTTGTCGCTCAGAGCGTTCGGATAGAGCTGGTGAACCTGAAAGGAACAAAAAGGGACCATCAACACAGCAACAATGAACAGGTTAGGGGACGTTTAGTTTAGTGGCTTCTCAGATATCTTGCCGTAGTGCTGTGACTTGCTGAACGGTAGTGCAACTCTGTATCGGTCCCTTGGCTTCCTGCTCCACCCACTACGGTATATCAAAAGGCACGGTAGCTCTACACAGCCCTTTATGGAGGCAAAAGAAGAATCATTACATCTGTATTTATAGGGTAATCACAGAGTGTTCCACAAGGTCGTGCTACAATCACCGTGATGGGGCGAGAAGCCTCCAGTCGAAGATGCCCGATCCGGATTGGCTGGCATCCTGACCAATCAGAGCATGACTCCGCTTGGTCCGTGTCCTGCACGTGACACATCCGTCCAAATGATGTTTGGTTATTAGGGACGGCTGGCCTCCGTACACGCAGCGAGTGGGACTAATTGCACCAACCCGAGCGACACAAAGACCATCGTTCGATTTAGAAAAATGGTACAAGCGATGAACAGCCATCTGCTGTACTTGAAACGAACATGAAGCAAAAAACCTGCTCATATAAAAGCATAAAAAGACAAACGGTCTCCTTCGAAGAAACGTGGACTAGGGTTAAACTAACTTTGATGAGTGTCAGCAAAATACCGGCGAATCCATGAGCTCCACCCAGATAGGTCTTGTCATGCCATTCATACATTAGCGGTGGCATAGCGAGATTGGAATGGCGCATCAAATCCCGATAAATTCCATCGGACTGATAGCGTTTTGCGGTTCGCAAACCAGACTGAAGAACTGAATCCACGACCTGAGAAAACGGCAAACAATGCAGCGCCGAGGTATTCCGACAAAACATCAGAGCATAGCATAACACATTGACGAAACAGATGGCGTAATTTAACCCGTGTACACAACTAATCAGAGGATCGTGAACAGTGAAAGACAGGCGATGACGGACGCCAAGTTACCGCTGGTGGTGTTCGATGATTGAAGGAAGTATCTCTGTGAAAAAATAGAGAAAATTTAACGACCTTCATGCCATTTACCTCCTCACTGCTGATAGAATCTTGTGTACTCATCACCGCTCGTAGTGATCAAAAAAGTCAACATATTAGAAACAGAATAATAGAGAAACAGGACAGTAGCATGGGGGTCTTGCCAATAATACAGTGTGCCCACATCGATACCTCTTGGGATATGCTTTCTGTGGCAATGAATCGAATAGGCCAGAGGAATGCAGCAAGATCCGCACGATCGGATGGAGGACAGTTAAGGGCTTGAAAGGTTTGAATGCGGAGGTATACGGCAAGGTGGCCCCTCAGAACCCCTGCATCCAAACGAGGTATCCAAGGTTAACTTGGAGTCATTAATTAAACATTGAATGAATACAGCAGCACTGAGACTAACGACACCCACCGGAAGAAATGTCCCTAGGTGAAGGGTGTTACCTTGTCAGGGAGCTATGAGGCTAGGCGTCCGATTATTTGGTGGTATCCAATGCACGATACGAATAAGATTTGCTTCAAGGACCTTCGAAAAGTGTGTTCTGACTGTGTCTCACCACGAAACAAGCTCATAGCTTTGTTAAGTGTACGAGGCGCTCTTTTGAGAAACTAACCCACCTCTTAACACGAGGATTGCGAAAGTTGTCGTTCGAAAAACTGGACTCTATCAACAGGCTGTGTCGCATAAAAGTCGACGAGAGATGCGTAATTTGAATCTTGTAAACCAGACGTTGATGGGAATGTTATACATCTAGCCGATTCTGCGCCCAAACTCCGTCCCCTTCTGCTGCACGAGTGTGTCGAAATCCGCATTAATTTGCTGGCACGGACACAGAGAAACTACTTGTAAGTCGATGCACCCAGCTTTTCGATTGGCAAGAGTGTGGAGCCAATCACCGTGCGCAACCCGCCAGCCATTTACTTTTTGTTGTTACAACCGAACAAACGTGTTTAGGGTAGTATCACGAAGCAGCCGGTGTGCAGTTTTTCAAACGACACGTTCGGATTGCATGAGTTTGTGCATCAGTTCATCCCGTCTGGGCTAGATGACTGTCTTAATTCTACCGTCAATACTTTGTCTCGTGCGTGAAATACAGTCAAGTTGAACCATTTTTTCCGATTTTCGCAACCTCCAGTCAACCGAAAATTTCAATATATATTACTCAGGGTTCGATAGTCAGTAGTTGATTTGGCAGAGCCCTCGGAGGATCACGTTGTAAGCTATGAACGTGAGAAATACCAATAATGCCGCTTCGTTGATCCAAATGATAACTGCCCCTGAGCTGAATTCAATCTGTGGGATGTTCACAGGCTGAACAAACGATGCTTTCAGATCGCAATAACAATGTTCTTGACAACTCGGTTATCTTCGGTGAAGTATATTCTCGATATGACATCCACTGGTGGACAGTACATAACTCTATGTTATCTTTTGTGGACTGAGAAATGCTATGTGCGTCTAAGAATTCCGGACGAACTTCGATAAACGACTTCCACGTTAACATAAAACTTGCAAAGTTCTAACCAGATTGAGCATGAATTCCGTAAGCAAGTTCTCTGACGGACATGTTGAAAGTAGGAATGTTCTAGTCAGAACAGTAGTCAACAAAACCAAGAAAATGAGCGGCCTTGATAGCGTATCGCACACTATAGCATGAGATCAGAAGTAGAAAACACACAGCAAACATTGGCGTCACTGTACCGTTAGGTGTGCAGGCTTTCGACAAACGGACAAATCGCTGCCACCACACAATTCAGTCTTTCCTCTCTTCGTTAAGTTGCAGCACCCTTTCGGTGTATAGTTGCCATGCTACCTGAGGAAAGCACAGGGGGTGAGATACTAACAGGTTGCCTAAGCATAGACAAGAGCAGTTGAGATGCCGGGGTTGCATTTGAACCATGGAACTTAACCATTGGGCCGTCCATAGCTAAACAGTCAAGACACAAGCACTACTGATCACGATGCGAAAAGTTGGCTCTCCGGACAAATGTTATCATGAAGGCCTTTCGGACTGGGATGAAGCTCGGGTGTTGACCTGCGCAACTATCTCGTCCGAGCTCAAAATCAATACAAGAGTGAGGCAGCGGAGTGTTCTGGGTGATGGTATAGACATAAAATGCTGTACACGTGACATTCGGACACCTTTTGTCTCACATCTTGGCAATGCAAGATTTCTACAGGGATATCATGGGATTCCTGTCGGGACATTTCATGAAAATACATGAATCCCACAAACACGCTGGATAAACTGTGAATCAGCCCAACTAACGGATACACAGTGTTGAATAATGGATGGAGCAACGTAAGATATGAAATATGGCAGTCTATCTCAGCTACAAATAATCGACCAATTGATTTTCATGAAGCACAGGTATTAACCAAGGACAGTTAAGCATAGAATTTGTATCCTTACGTGTAACAAGCATGAAATGATCACCTCTAGAGCTGTTAAATGATCCTAGTCATCATTAAAGCAATCATTTAAGTGAAGTGGAATTTTTTTTAAGTCATCCTGCTTTAGCACCCTTCCGGTGTCTAGCTGCCATGCCACCCGAAGGTTGCACGAGGGCTGGGATACTGCCAGGTCGCCCAAGCCTAGACAGGGGAAGTCGAGTGGCAGAGGTCGGGTTCGAACCACGGACCCTCCGGTGAGTAAATTAGCGCTCTAACCACTTGGTCCATCTCTCCCCCTAGTGTAGTAAAGCGAGTCACGAGTGTTATTGCACAGTGAAATGTGTTTCCAATGGGTTATCAGTTCATATTTTGTCAACTCACCCCGGCCACAACATCTGCTGGTATTTGTCGATTTCCCCGTCCTAAGGTCAGAAGAGCACTTATATATCCCGATCGACCGTATAAAGCTTCATCAGGCATTGAAGAATTCAGATTGCAGGCGAACTTAGCACAAGCCAAGATTTGCTCCAGGTACTTTTCGGCAGCTGCAGGGTCGGACTCGTCCATAGCAGCCAGGCAAAGTGCACCGACCGAACTAGTGAAAACACTGATATTTTTGTGAAGTCGATCCGTATCCAAATGTCGCAAGCAACGCCGGGTGATCTTTTGGGCGAAATTCCGAGCATCTTCTCTGGTGGCGTGGTCGATAAACGCCGCTGGAGCTCGTGATAATTTGAGGAAGAACAATCCGATTCCTGAAATGATAAGCATTTGTTATTAGGTAGACTTCCTGGAGTACAAGGTAAGGAAGCTTCGTGGTACGTTTGAATCGACTGTCCCTCAGTCTATAAATCCATGTAAAACGAATAGCACTTTGTACATTACTTCGAAAAGCGTTTACTTAAGATTACGTGCGTGGTAAGAATCTACATTTTCCGAAACGACCGTAATCGGGAGAAAGCCTAAACCAGTGTCTATGGAAGTGTGATCTCCAGAAGACCACTAGAAAAAAAACCAAAGTATCCAATAGTCAAACCCATATGTCACAAAGCAACACATAGCGCGTACTCAGTAACAGAACTGACATACATCTAAATCGAGTGGTAGTCGAAAAGAGAACTTCCCGGTTAGTGATTGCTCTCGAGTCTTTGAAGTATTCAGGTCCGGGTAAAAGCATTTTGACTACGTCTCATAACACAGTGGCCAACGCTTGAACACGCTAAGAACAACGGAATTCTGTCCTTGGATGTATGCATTGACCGAGAGTTTATTAATCCAAGAATTCTGGGAGCAAGCCCCATTCGCCTGCAACTCTACGCTGAAAGCCGCTCAGTGGTCGGCAAATTTGCCTGTCCAGGTAGTTGCTTCATACTTGATGAAATCACGTTTCGAAAATGAAGAGCGAGGGCGACTGTGGTCAACCCACGTCTGTGGCACTGACAGGACAGTAGGCTATTTCTCAAAAGTAGTTAGGAAAGCCACAATGTGGCTCTGGCCTTTGAGTTGTCTCCGGCTAGATTGGAACAAATCCGGCAGTAGCTCAGTCATCGTGAAGACCTCGAGTTGCACGACAAACGGGTCAAAAATTTACAGGTTCCAGGGCAACCAAAGCAGTTTTGACACTAAATGGGATGGACATACTAATGAGCAACACCAATGCACATCGAACGCTGGTAAAAGACTCAGCAAAAGCGGACAGACACTAGACACAGAATGGTAACACATCTGTAAAGGGTGCATGGGAGAATGACCGTTGAAGTGACGGATGTTTTTAAGCATTCCCGTGTAAACTAAATAGAGAGAATAAAGCTGGCGAATAGGTGGACAGACATCTTAAGTCAACAAGCATGGCAGAAATCCGTGTGCAACTGTTTGCCAAAATGGGCCCAAAAACAGCAGTGGGCCTGGATCTGAAGAATCAAATCCAACCTACCCAATTCATTTACTCCCGTCAGCTGGACATACTGTCCCGCACCCAATTAGCCAAACATCGGCGAAACTGTCAACAAACACCCGTGTGGTGTTCATATGGAAAACAAGACCCCTCGGGTCGACTTCACGCGAAATTTTTCATCACAATCCGCCGGCCAAGAAAAACGTAAAACGAACGTCTACTAAAATGAGCTGTGCTACTTTAGGAGAAAGGATTCTGTTGACCGGTCCCCCGTCTGTCTTGGAACTCGACCAACCTTGTGACCCGTTTGGTCAGGCCGAAAATGCCCTGATGCAAAAGATGAAATGTCATCCACCATTCAATTAAATGATCGTATTGCAAAAATTTTCAACTGGGCCTATTCAGGATGACTGAAACTTATCCCGCCACGGCTACTGAACAACACCGAGCTGAGACCAAACGGATGGGTTCAGGCGTGTATTCACCTATTAATCTGTCTTATCAAAATACCCCGCTGACTCAGCTATCTGCCTGAGTTTATTAACCCACAAGTTCGCGGAAAGAAGAAACTAGTAAAAGTGATTCAGTGGAAAGTGTCTGCTACGCGAAGCTACAATGTCACGTATAGAGGAATGTTACTACCCAACGGATCACGATTGTTACCACTTGTCCGGATGAGTGGGATGTGTCCAGCGACTAGGGTGGTTTCAGGAAGTCGGGAAATCAGTTTGACTTTAAATGTGAGGTGAATTCAATTTAGGTGTATTTCGTGGATTCACCGAACCACGTGAATGACTCAAGTGTTACTCCTCATTCTGTGCAGCCTTGCTGCAAACAAGAGATGAATTGATATATCACAAAGAGCTCTTGTTGCAGAGCAGTACGAAAGCATTCATGCATAGAGAGAGAAGGGCTAGCCTAATAAGTTTCGAGGGCCATCTGAGAGAGGCGAACAAGAACAAGTTAGAACGACCAACTCGAATAGCTTCGAAAAGTGGGCCAGGTTAAGTAAAAGCAGTAAATAGTAAATCACCTGCTAAGCCCGTGTACATGGAAATGTCGGAGCTGCTCAAATTTGACGCCTCCTCACTAAGCTTGTTTACCAGACCCAGAATTTTTTCCGATAACGATCTTTTCCACTCATCATCAACCTGGACAAACACGAAAGGGAAGTGAGGTGAAATCACATTACCTTGAAGTGTTCGTTCCAAGCATCAAACGGGTTGGTGAAATGTCGATCGTCGGAAACATCAACCATAGGGGTAGGTTGATGGAGGTAAAAAGAATGTGCGGTACGTCGATGATTGACAAAAATAGATTGGATGCTGGTGGGCAGGCGTGTGGTACGTACGGTGAGGGTGCGACCACAGTGACCAAAATAACGACACAATGTGACAGGCAGATTTGAAAGCTGAAAAAAGAAGCAGAGTAAAAAACCAACAAACTGACAATCCAGTCAGCTTCATTGCTTTTGCAAATGATAATCGAATTGAGGACCTTGCCTTGAGCTCTTGCTTACAGCTACTCGCCCCATACATCTCCACTTCCATTAACTTGTTCATCTTCACTTCTTCCAGGTCAACACGGATTCCT
>NW_008751778.1:382582-382920 GCF_000715545.1 Opisthorchis viverrini
TGAAGGCAATAGCTTTGATGCCCGGGCGCCATTGAGTGCGCGACTGGGCCATGTCTGACAATGCCCTTAGCCATTGATGTGGCCCGTCCCGGGTTCCCCATCCAGGAAGACGACAATTACCAGCTCAGCTGAGTTTGCTGGTAATGGCTTTCACACTTCGCTGCCAAGTCATTGTTTGACCGCCTCTGGCTCTCTTCCACCCTTCACATGGTTGTGCGAAAAGAGCCCTTCGAGGAATTCGGTCGACTGGTATACGGTACCAGTATACTGTTACCAGTTCAGGGTCAATTTACACCGTTGACCAACAGGTTTTGGCCAAGCTTTGTTCAAACAGGGCA
>NW_008751778.1:389802-392741 GCF_000715545.1 Opisthorchis viverrini
GCGGAAAGAAGAAACTAGTAAAAGTGATTCAGTGGAAAGTGTCTGCTACACGAAGTTACAATGTCACGTATAGAGGAATGTTACTACCCAACGGATCAGCTGTTACCACTTCTCCGGATGAGTGGGATGTGTCCAACGACTAGGGTGATTTCAGGAAGTCGAGAAATCAGTTTGACTTTAAATGCGAGGTGAATTCAATTTAGGTGTATTTCGTTGATTCACCGAACCACGTGAATGACTCAAGTGTTACTCCTCATTCTGTGCAGCCTTGCTGCAAACAAGAGATGAATTGATATATCACAAAGAGCTCTTGTTGCAGAGCAGTACGAAAGCATTCATGCATAGAGAGAGAAGGGCTAGCCTAATAAGTTTCGAGGGCCATCTGAGAGAGGCGAACAAGAACAAGTTAGAACGACCAACTCGAATAGCTTCGAAAAGTGGGCCAGGTTAAGTAAAAGCAGTAAATAGTAAATCACCTGCTAAGCCCGTGTACATGGAAATGTCGGAGCTGCTCAAATTTGACGCCTCCTCACTAAGCTTGTTTACCAGACCCAGAATTTTTTCCGATAACGATCTTTTCCACTCATCATCAACCTGGACAAACACGAAAGGGAAGTGAGGTGAAATCACATTACCTTGAAGTGTTCGTTCCAAGCATCAAACGGGTTGGTGAAATGTCGATCGTCGGAAACATCAACCATAGGGGTAGGTTGATGGAGGTAAAAAGAATGTGCGGTACGTCGATGATTGACAAAAATAGATTGGATGCTGGTGGGCAGGCGTGTGGTACGTACGGTGAGGGTGTGACCACAGTGACCAAAATAACGACACAATATGACAGGTAGATTTGAAAGCTGAAAAAAAGGAAGCACAGTAAACAACTAACAAATTGACAATCCAGTCAGCTTCATTGCTTTTGCAAATGATAATCGAATTGAGGACCTTGCCTTGAGCTCTTGCTTACAGCTACTCGCCCCATACATCTCCACTTCCATTAACTTGTTCCTCTTCACTTCCACCAGGTCAACACGGATTCCTCTCAAACCATTCTTGCGTGATGAATAAGTTTATGTTCATGGGCAGCTTAACCAAGGCTATAATTTTCGACTCCTCAAAAGCATTCTACTGTGTCCCAGGCGTTCTGCTAACCCACAGGCTTTCATCTTATGGGATTCGAATAGGAATTCTACACTGGATTAAGGCTTTCTTACAAAGCAGAAAAATCCAAGTGAAAGTCGCATTAACCTACTAGTCTCCATTGGAATTCCTCAAGGTTCCGTCTCCTGTTTCCGGTCTACGTCAACGACTTTCCTGATGCGCTTTTAAAGCCCGTGCGGGCTTTTTGCGGATGACCTGAAATCTTGGATTCCCAAAGCCATCGGTTTCCAAGCGAATATCGATACGGCAGAGCAGTGGTTACTGGATTGGCCCTTTCCTCTGAACGAGGATAAATGCATCTATATGTTTTCCTGAGATTCAGCGAACGTCTTTGTCGTGCAAGATGAAAATGGATCAGAAGGCATTACGAAGCCGGATACCGAAAAGGATTTAGGTATCAGGCCCTCGTCAGACATATTCTCACTCCAGCAAAATCGGTTCAAAAAGCATTCGTCATTGTTCCGATGATTCGGTACACCTTCCCTGTATTGCCCGAATCGGGAAGGCAAGGAGAGCGTTCTCCAAACTCCGACACCTATGGGGCCGACGTGACGTCAGTTTTTCCGTCAAGGGCAAAGTTCACACTGCAACAGAGCGATCCATACATACTACTTTATGAATCAAAGACGCGATCTCTACACGCAGAGGATCTACGAAAGATGTTAGTGTTTGGCGATCGGTGCCCCCGATGCAATGGTCACGTCTGGTGGAAATACCGGATTCGAAATGCTGAGGTACGCCAGATGGTCTTAGGAAGGAGCCCCGCAAGAGATGGATTACTCACCCTTCGAAGGTAACGGCATGTAGTCCGCATGCCAAAAGAACGTCTGCCTCACAAAGCTCTTTTCACCCAGCCCTGTACTGAACGGAAGCCACCGAGAGGTGAACAGTGTACGACCTGGCAACAAAGTATGAAAACACCAACCAGTAAACTGAATCGGGTCGACAACAGCCGCCTTTCTGGATGGGGACCCAGAGACTCGACTCATCAACTGGCAGAAATGGTCCAATTGAGCAGTCAGTGGCGCTCGTGCATCAAAGCCATCACCCTCTATACGTAGATACCTAATTCATGAACTAACTGAACATGCCATCGCCTCCAAGGAATGCCATGCCATCCGTAAGCAGCTGGTATATAGCTGGTAAATGGATCAATCGATTGACTGGTAAGGACTTCCAGATACACTGTGGGGGCATACATCAGAACACCTCTTGAGTACGCCAACTAATTTGTCTACTCAATGCACAAGAGGGTAGCTTAAAATCAGTTAATAATGAGGCGTATCTCGAGGTGCTTGAACTCTTTCCCCCAGACTGTCGCTGCCTCCGATAGGTCCCATTTATGCCTTGTTTGAACAAAGTTTGACAAAAACTTTCCATCGCTAACCCAACTATGGTTGGCTATATTCACGGATTCATGGACTGACATACAGGATCGAGGCTATTGCCTAAGTTTCCCGGGTCAGTTTTGCTCTTATCGTTCAGCGGCTGTCGTTCACTTGAATGGCAAAATTGAAAAAAACAGGTGTAACACGCTCTTTATGTTCTCAGCGTGGGGCAGTATGCTTGCCAATGCTAGGACACGCATACATTAGTGTCCAATAGGGCTTTGAACTGGGTTCTAGAAGGAGGGTGGACAACCGTCGGAAGAAGTTTATTCCATGCAGCTACTACCGGAAATGAGAAAAAATTGCCTAATGTATGTGCGCGCTCTGAGCTTGAAAATCGTCTCACCGTGTCCAGGCCGTGTGCTTGCTGGGTCAATTTACATCATCATCATC
>NW_008751778.1:392751-394991 GCF_000715545.1 Opisthorchis viverrini
CATTGGATAGTCAGCTTTTGGTATGCTAGGGGAACAACCTAGGGCGAGTTTGTCCCCACGTCGCAGCTATCTGATCCTTCCTGGAAAGTTGAAGGATGCGTTGTAATTACAAATGAGGCATAGGTTACAACACTGTACTGTGTCCACTCACGAAAGCATCCAATGTAAACTGCTTTTTCTATCACTGGTCATTGCTTACCAGTTTTGTTACAATTCCTTACACTACGTTAATAAATTTCCCTAAAACACAACACAATAAAATACGAGGAAGCATGATACAATAAAATTCGGTACTCACTTTCCTGCTTTACAGTACAACAGGAGCTATTCAGCATCGTCAGATGTAGAAACATTAACGTCAGGACACTACTGCCTATACCAACTATTCAAAGAATCAGCGTACAGAACAGTCTTTCACCCTAATAATGCATTCTGGCTTCGTTCAACTTCGGATGAAGTCAGGTTAGGATTTGGTCGAGCCTGTCGATGTCCACAGTATCTTTATATCTAAAAACTTTGGATGATTCGCTAGTTACTTGCAGCACGCCCAAAAAGTGGGCAAGTGTGCAGAAGGACTTCGTTCCCGGTGTGCCATAACAAAACTCAGAACCATTCCTAAGCGGTCGGAAGATGCCATTCACCACAATGATGACTTCGAAGTATTGTGTTGACCAAAGTTTCTGGGCTGAACATTCTTCTTCCTGGAGCAGTTCGGTATTTAAGAAAGGCGGGAACCCAATCACATATTCACTCTACCAGTTTACATATCATTGTCATATCATGGATAATATTCAGGGCAGGAGTCAGACTTTACCAGTTGTATGTCGCCCTCTTACATAAACAGTAACATTTCTACACATACCTAACATGCTCGAGTAAATTCTCCTCAATATCTGGGCTCACAAAGGCAAAGCTTATTGACGTACACGGCCAAAGATCTTAAACGGTTGTGGCTTTTTTGATGAAAGAAGCTCTCGGTCAATTTTGATGTTCTTGTTTATCGCCACATCCTATGTGATAGTCCCAAAGAGCAGTTTTAATTGTTTATCCCATGCTTGTTCTCAACATTCACATACGAACAAAACACCAGTGGTTCGTCTCAGTACACATTTTCACAGCACCTGTACCTTCACACCTTTGAACCACTTTATGCTAATTTATGTAACTCGTGTCCAAAATGCCAGGTGTTTCTCAGAAGTTTCTATAACATTCACCATCGTATCCACCTCGTGGACACACTCGCAGTTATGAAAACCAGTCCTTCTCAGTTTAGCTCGGTTGATCAGCTACAATCCAATATGAGGAGACTGGTTTTATTTGCCACATTTTTGTTCAATAATGTGGTGAATGATTCAACTATGAGTTGGGGGCAGTACTCCAGCTGATTCGTTAGCAGTGAATCGTTCGATTTCGACTAGTAATTGCGGACCAGGACGGATAAACTTTCAGGACAGCAGGTGGAATACAATAGTGTGATTGCTTGACCACATTCGATATATGTCGTCTAAGGGTGGTCGGTCAGATTGACAGTAGTAACCAACGCCATTCGGATGGGAGTTCAGGCTTCTTAAACTTTTAGTAACCAGGTTGTAGACGAAGCACGTTTGGGTTGTTTCCATCCTGAGCGTGCCTAACTGAGGGGCGATTTGTGAGAATTCGGTCCAAGCAAATGCAGTGCGATAAAATCAGCGTAGCCAGTGCTATTAGCTCTTTTGTTGCGGATGCGTTCACTTTCCCAAGACGACTTTATTTTGCTTCCATTATAACACCACGTATTTCGTCGATTGCGTAATCGTTTTTTGTTTGAATACGAAAAACAACAAAAACGCGCACTTGTACGATTTCACGCAATACAAACGTGGTCACGTGCTTCGATTCTCTCTTCTGATCTCGCTCGCGTTTGCAGCGGTCATTCATGAGTCTCATATGCTAACTCTGGTATAAAAAAATTTCAGACTACCTTCGGAATCTATTATATGTGGGAACTGTTCAGAAGAAGACCCCTGTACAACTCTGATCGGGTTATTGTTTATTCACTAACCTGGGCCAACGACGAACTATTTTAAAAAGAACAATTATTAGTGAGTCTGTTCCATTTGACCTCTTTATTATTGGATACCTAATCTAGCGTTATTATTTTTATATCTTTGCCACATACTCCTGGTAAAGTAACTTATTGGGTAGCCAGATCACTACACAAGTCAGATTGTTCCTACCATACGCGAACTGTGCTACAAAGA
>NW_008751778.1:395912-396129 GCF_000715545.1 Opisthorchis viverrini
GTATATTTTGCAGCTCTTTACAATACAGAAGCGAAATTTATATTGGGTGGCGAGACCGAATTCATCTATTTACACGAAATAGTTGGCATTCAGGGAAGATCTGATCCTAGGAGAACAATAACGGCAGAATGCTTAACGTACACACGTAAGCGTCCACAAAACACTTTGACCCTTGTGGGGTTACGGGTAAATTCAGAAGATTCGCGTAACATGTCAG
>NW_008751778.1:403879-430119 GCF_000715545.1 Opisthorchis viverrini
CATTTCTAACCTTCATGTTCCTCTATCGAGCATTTGGCGTTACCCCGGGCTTTTGTTAGGCATGTTTCTTTGAATTAAGGTGTGCGAATCATGCCGTTCTTTGTCGTTTATATATGTCTGTTATTTATTCAGGTTGACGGAGGACCTCCTCCAGCCCAAAAGAAGTCTCCTAAGTAAACACTTTTAAACATTGTTTGGGATCAAGCTTGTAAATTTCACTGAAGGACCAAGGTAGACAACTGTCGGTTAAAATATATATATCTATGAGTAATTTTGCACCAGCAGCAACAGAAGCACATCCGATTAAAGCCTGCAAATTATATGCGGTGGTCTTTGTGTTAGATTAACGCAGCTTATAGGCCTTTAGAAAATCGAAGGCCGATAGACCTCACCGTCCAGGGCAGCTAAGCCAAAATGGCCGAACGGGTGTATCGACTGTGGTGTTGGGGGATTGTGTGGCCTTCCACCGATACTTCGATTTTTACGTCAAGCTTGTGCTTGAACGATTTATTCTACTGATTCTTAGCTTTTATGAATAGACTGGCGAGAACCTCACATGTAGCCGAACGTACTTAAACTTGCATCAGCTTGCTTATTTTCACTAACCTACAAAACAAATTGGCTGATGAAGATGGGGTACCAAAATCTTAAGTTGACTTTGATGACCAGACTACTGATTGCAGATCCATCCTCATCCCGCCTCGTTTAACAACATGTTGAAGCAACCTAACTGTGCCAAACTTCAGGTTTTGTCCTTATTGAAGGACTTTATCCTGTCTGATGACCCTTGTAACTTCGCAAGCAGACGTACGTCAAAGGGTCTTCCAGAAACTGAAGTCTCCCAGAGCAGTGATGGCATGGCACTGCCGTACCTAGTTTGATAGATTAATCGCAACTTTTTACTTCCTACTTTGACTGCGCTCTCTTGCCCGCTTGTTCTTCTGCCTGCAACCACGCTCAAAGTGCACATTTGGCCCCGGGCGGCGTTCATTACAATCTACTGACTTTTCCATTAAATCTAAACATCTCATTGCCTTTTACATTGCACTGCCCACCAAGTCAGTCGTTCTTCCAGCAGTTAGCGTTCCTTCGTGTGCGTTTGCATGGACTCCTTCCAAGGAACATTTGCACCTGACTCCGCTGTAGCAGAAACACTAGTGAAGCCCTCTGTTTTCAATGCACACTGCGATTCTTAGTTTCCTACTGCCATTTATCCGCACTGCTTATTTCCTACTGCACCATCTCAACTCACGCTTTTTTGTGACATTGGCCATACCCTTAACAGCCCAAGACCACGGGACCGCAGTGACTTTTTTGGCTTTAGTTCAAACTGGCCGGTCAGACCGTTACATTCCTGGTTCCCTCTAGGATCCGTTATTTTGGTTCTGCGTTTTTTGCAGTTTAAAGTTTCTTATCAAGCACCATGCAGGAAGCCTCCTGCTATGCCTTCCTTCGTATTTTTTTGCCCGCCACTTTCATATCCTAAAGATTACATTTTGCGTTATCTGATATATCCTCGATAAGAATGGAAGAGCCCTTGAAATTTTGGTTCCATACTCATGCCGTTTCAGGGGCGACCAAATCTACCTCGGACAATGCCCACCGTCTATGTCGCCGTCCCCTTCCCGCGAAATTCCCAGCATCCACAAACCACACCAGTCATGCGCTTATTCTGACTGTAACGTTGGGCTCATGCTTAAAGGTATGCCACACACTAACTGAGAGTAAACATTATTATTATTATTTGATGAACTTTAAAAGCTCCACACCGCTTCACGTTGGCGCTCAACCTATTTTGATGAATGTTTATTTAACTTAGTCATCCTGTGCCGCTTACCTCCATGGTTAAAATAAAAGTGGAAAGGATTTTTAGGCGTGATGAAGCACTGAAGGGGAAATAGGTGATGTTTACAAAACGTTACTTGCGATAGTGGACTAGACTGTTATTCGTGACAAACAACCTCCTATGCTGGGTCAAGTTACCCAGAGTTACCCAAGAGTTAGTACCCACGTGCTCCCTGTAAACTATGTCACCCAATGACACGGCTTCAGGAGGGAAACGTCGTTAGGAAAACTTTGCTGTTGAAGAGTGCACTGTTGCTTGTCAGTGGAAAGAATCAAAGCTCGCAGGCACACATGGTTGCGTATGCAGGTAAAGCGGCGCGCACCAACAAGGTTTTGATAATAATATTATTAATGTTTATTCTCAACCTGTGAATGGCAAACTGCCAGGCATGGTCATAATATTACAGTCAGAGCAGAAGCATGACTTGCGAAGCTTGTGTGTTCAGGGGTTTGGGCGAGAAAGGGACAGTGTCATAAAATGTTGGCATTATTCAATGTAGGCGTCGGAATTTGAAAGTGGCGGGCAAAAGGAAATCGGGGGAGGGCAAGATGGAGGCAACGTGCCTGACACATCAAAAACTGCACGATTCGGAAAATGAGGAACCGGAACAACGATGTTGGTGACGTAGCAGAGTTGCCGTAATCTAGTCGGTCAATCAGAACTAAAACCTAAGACCACCACCAAAGCCTCGTGGCCTTGGGGGCGCTGTTGCTGGGACATACAATTCCTTGAGCGGTGGTATTTCCTGGGCTAACCAGGAAATTCCACTGAGGTCGAATGATGCAGGTGTACGATCGCAGGTATTCTTCTGGTCAGATAGGGGGTCCTTATGGACATAAATCCAGGGCAAAATGGAGTGAGCTGCAGCCGAAATCAGCGTCTAAACCTGGCATTCCCGAATGTCGAAGCTTGGGAAGACGAGAAAATGGGATAAGATTAGTAAAGCCATTAGACAGGATAATGTGCAATAACATAGAAAAACTAACGTTTCACACAATTAGGGTGGTGACTTCAAGTGATTTGATGTGTCGGGATAGGCGTGGATTTGTGCTTAGTAGACTAGTGTAGTGGTCTGGCTACCCAATAAGTTAGTTTACCAGGAGGGTGTGGCAAAGAAATAAAAATAATAACACTAGGTTGGGTATACAAAAATAAAGAGGTCAGGTGGAACAGACTCACTAACAATGGTTCTCTCTAAATGTCAGAGCGCTGTCAGACAGAAGAAAAAGGACATGTGCAGAGAGTGACGCATTCCCAAGGTCACCATCGGTACGACACGTCCGGAAAGTAGGTGAGTTGGCGGCTCTCGCAAAACGGCTTAGCAACATACGACCAGCGTAGTGGGCCCAAGAATGTTCACGATCGGAACACCACCATTGGCTGTACGGAGCTAACAAGTGAACGAGCATATTTGGCCAGTTAGTCATCCTATATATTTATGCAGACGCTCTGTACGTTTTGTCCTGGCAATACAGCCGTGTCCCCAGTTCTCTGTCTTCTCCCTATCACGTAGTCTGGCAGGCCCAATGCAGACGTAACCCCATAGCTCGGCCACCGCACGATACAACACTAAAATAGTTCGTCGTTGACATAGGTCAGCGAATAAACAATAATCCAGTTATGTTGGTCCGGAGGTCTTCTGAGCAGTTCCCACATATAATAGGTTCCGAAGATGGTCTGAAAAGTTTTGATACCAGGGTTAGTACATGAGACTCGCGAATGGACGCTGCAAACGCGAGAGAAATCAGAAGAGAGAGTTGAAGCACGTGACTACGCTAGTATTATGTGAAATTGTACAAATGCGCGTTTTTGTAGTTTTTTGTATTCAAACAAAAAACGATTGTGCAATTGACGAAATACGTAGTGTTATAATGGAAGTAAAATAAAGGTACAAAACGCCACACTAGCATCCTAGCAGGTGCTAGCAGTGTGCTAATATATGGTATTAAAGCACAACAGATCTAGAGCGAATTAACATAAATACACAAATATGTGGTGTGGTAATGGAACCGACACATATAAGAACTAAATGGAGTTAACCCCCGAGGTGATGGGCTAATTTGTCTAGAATTCATAATGTGGGGTGTGCAGCGATATAATCAGGGAGAGAAGGTAAATGTAAGAGAAATGGTCACCAGTCCCCGAAGCACTTCTATCTGCTTTAACTGACGAAGATTGCACGGCGAAAAAAGCCTTGGGGCATTAGTCTTGTATGCTTATAGTGTGGGTTCACGAATATGAGGTTTGTTTCCGGCGTGTAGTCAACATGACAACTGAGGCATGACTACTTCGTTACAATCTGAACGTGGCAAGCAACAACACGACGGGTGGAATGTACAACCGACGGGACGTGCCCATAACGCAAACGGTAATCGTAGTTGTGGAAACCAAAACGAACTAGGACGATGGGCATGAGGTACGACCAGCTCAAAAGTGAATCTGGCTAACGTGAACTAAATTGGTTTTCGGGAAGCCATAAGGAATTTAGATTATATATATATATATATATATGATCGCTTCAGAACAGAAAATTGAAGAAAATGTGTTTTGTTTGTTCTTCCGTTCGCAATTGAGATTGTGCACATTGACAGATGAGTTCCCCGTAGACAAACGCCTCAGGTATGCGGTGCGTATCGACTTGGCTGCCCAAAGCTAGTTTTGATACTGCGGATTAAGAAAAGCGTAAACAATTAGGAGAAACTATCTGTTGTTCATACTAGCCGATCTTTATTGAAGACAGTGTGCAACCCATGTTTTCTAATAAAAATACATAACATTTTGAGGATAATTCAGATGAGTCCATTGACAATAAAGCTGAATTTAAAAAGCCTTATGAAACAACGATAGCTCACCGCCATTGCCAATTTTGTTTGGCCGACAAAGTAACATGCTAGCCTGTAAGTCCTGAAAAAGATTTGAGGATCAGCAAGATAAATCAGCGGACTATTGTGCATTAATTTCTTGTGGAAGACGTAAGGCCCGATGGTGTACCCATTGCTTAGGCTTTTGGAGTAACTGGCCGGAAAATGTACCACGTAACAGCATGATCGAAATTGACGGTTACTGAAAATTCAACCTCAAACCCAATGGCTGATAATGATGCGGTCAATCTGATCTGGCGATTATTCAGAAATCAGAGGAGGCCGAGGAGCGCGACAACGCTCCATTTTTTTAAACCAGGGCCCTTGGTTGGTACTAGGCTTCAAGCAGGGCTTTGCACTGTGATTAAGCTTGGGCACGCGACAGGGTGAGTCGCTGCAGAACCAGGGAGACCCACATGCGTGCTGTCGTTCAAAAACACTGATTTTACCGGAGGCTGACAGAGACTCGACCTTTCAAGGACACCCACTCCAGCAAGTGAATCACTCATCAGTAACGGTGAGCTATACCAACATCTAACACTGCAATAAATTTTGAGAAATACTGTTTAAATGGTGAACGCAAAGCGGCAGGCATTAAAGCTGGTAGCCAGAGGAAACTTTTGCGGCCTCTTTTCAAAAATACCCACTCCTGGGTAATGGATTAGGCAAGAGATGCATTATTATCATCGTAAAAATGGTAATTGGTAAAAGGCTTCAGAATTGTTGTGGCGTGACCTTCCCCTTTACTGTACGTGGCAACTGACAGGGTTTTCCCGTTGCCTCGAGCTACGTATGATAACGGATGCCATTTTCCTGTGCAATATGAAGCGTCTTTAATACAGCTGCTCATTACTAGAAGAACCTTCAAGCTTTTATCCAAACTCTGCACCAAAGGCCTTACCTCAAGGCAACGATGACTTGCGTACGGGTATCCGAGATTTTGAACGTTTTAAGGAACTCATTTGTTCCCACCTCCTATCTAGGAGGTTGGAAAACTGTGTTTGTCGGCCAGTGTTCACCGATGAGCATAGAAAGAAAAACTCAGTTGAAACTGAATTCACTCTTCTCATTATTTCTAAATAAGTTGCCAGGGATAATGGACTAACTCATCGAAACAAGATGTAAAAATACACAAACAAACGCTGCGTAAAATATTTAACTATTTTCGGGTGCTTTTACACTTAGATGTATTTCCGATTTCTGGTGTAACATGTTGCACATAGAGCCGGTCAGAGTTCGGTGAAGATTGCTTGCTCAATACTTTCGTTTGCAAGTGGAATTGTAGGATGTGGCAAGGTTGCATGGGCTCTATATAAATATCCGGGACACTAGGAGTTCGCCTCGCGTGGATTATTGAAAGTGTGGCGCGAAACTCAATGGAAAAACGTAACAATAACACATGTGTTTGCATAATAATAATGTTTATTCCCAACTTGTGTGTGGCATACCGTCGGGCATGATCGCAATGGTAAAGTCAAAATAAAAGCATGACTGACGGGGGTTGTGGGCATGAAAGTTTGGAAAAAGGGGCAGCATCGTAAGAAGTTGACATTATCTGATGCAGGCGTGGTCGTCACTAAATCGACAAGGGTAGCAGGGCACAGTTGCTACGCGTTTTTCTAAGGGAATATTGAGCAAGATCGGACCGTAAAATTTGAATGTGGCAGGCAAGAAACAAAGCGAAGGAAGGCCAAACGAGCGGCTTCCCGCGTGACACATGATGAGAAAGGTATAGCGGTGGAAAACGCGGAACCAGGTGGGCAGACAGACAGCGTGTATGGGTATGGCTGATCGACGTTGGCCGTTGGACTAGGCCGTCATGCATGGGTGAGGCCTCAACCAGCGTCGTACGTGGGTACGGGCCTGGCAGTTTTGAAAAGTAACCAAGGTAAAATGACAACGCGTACGGTTATTATGACAAACATCAACGGATAATCTTATTTTCCGACAATATTGTCGCGCTTTGTGACGTATTCCATGGAAGGAACGTAATTAATTACAGTGGGAAATATACTGTTGTGCAGATAACTGAAAACTATGCACTATTTAAGGGCCTGTTTGGTGTTTCATTCATAGAGTTCCACGGTTGCATCACCGCAGCACGATGCATCGAGCCTCCTCTTAATATTGTACCGACAGCAAGAAAGGCTTTACAAGAAACTATTTTGCCGAGATTCTCTAAAATATCTCATCCAATTTGTTGTATCTGAGGCGTGTAATGCACACAAACTTTATTCAGCTATCCATCACAGTGGAATTTGTAATCGATATTATGTAGATGTTATCATTCCTTCAAAGTACATCGTTAAAATAGGCTCAGAAATAATTTTGTCCCTCATCTCGTAAGCTGGTGATGACATGCAAATCAGGGGTGTTTGATGACCTTGAAAGGTTGCTCACTTAAACGAAATACTACGTCCAACATATATTTGAGTATACTAAGCATCCGTGAAATTCTCCACTTCGAAAACTCCACACTCTTGGCGAAACTAATTTCGGTTTGCTTCTAGTAAGTGGCTGCTTAGCGATGGCAGGCGGCCAAACTTCGCTCAAACAAATTGCAGTCAGACTGCGACTGTTTAGTGAATTTTCAAGTTTTTGAACGGATGATTTACGTAAGTGTTCCCTTCGTTTAAACTACGATTTCAGAGAAATTTTAGGTTTGCATCTACAGATTAGCCACTATATGCGGGTAGCTGAAAAACTGTCCAAGGTTGTGTATTTGTATGCAGGCTTAAATATCAACATGACGTTATTCCGTTACTTGCAGTAGCCGCCATCATTGCCGAAATCCTTGAGCCTTTGATTGACACTGACGTTTTTGAACTCCTCTAACTTTTGATTGTTGTAACAATCCTTAAGGGCACATCCTACTGTAAAATGCGGCAATAGGAATAGCGTCCCATACCTGTTGTCTAATTGTGTTGACGGTTTTTTGTACCACAGATCATGTGATTGTTTAGAGGGTGCTTATGCTAAGGCACCATTCATCCTAAAAGCTGCGCTTTCAGGCACTTCTATCTCAAAGCCATAAATGATTACATGAAACCTACGAGAATAACCATCTCAAAGCTTTACACTAACGTCAAGGTCAGAGCTAGTTTGAACAAGATTAGCAATCGTACTACCTGGTGAAAGAATAGGAAAATTGCCAAGAATGGGATAAAAGTCGGGTGGCTTCACTCAGAACACTGATAGCGACAGCTAACCGTTCCATGGTCTCCGCTTCTCCCTTTTGTCTAAAAGCGCCCATTCTGGGGCGAAATTCCTGCATTGTTCTCAAGCGATCCCCTTAAATCCAATTCTGCCCGGATAGAACTGCAAATGGCCGACAGCGGAATTGAGTATGCTCTTCAACTCTCGGAAAGGAAGAAATCCCTTCAGTGCGCTGAGGCCACACTTCGTCCATTCAGAGATCCTGAAGGAAACTTTGCTCACCTTGGTAAAGATAACCTGATATTTCTTTTGAACCAAGCAAATATCACGACAATATGCAAAACTGGTGACCGCATATCGCCTAAAGCAGCAAGCGCCTTTGACCCACTAGCACGCAGTGCAAGGTGATGGAACGCATTCTGGGCGAACTACCTTAAATCAACTTAGTACCAAATACTCCACATCCTTAGTGCCAAATGAGTAACTCCCGAACCGTCCTTCCTTGACGAAAGTGCTCGCACTTATGGAGAGCTTAACCCAAACCAAGGAAGAACGACTCATTTAATTCCATATTTTGCGACTTTTCAAAAGCATTCAAACGAGTCTCCGACATCCCGCTGCTCCATAAGCCTGATTCTTGTGTGATTTACAAAGCAATTCTACGCAGGTTTAAGGGGTTTCTACCGAACAGAGCGTTCCGAGTGAAGGACGGTTTAATCCATTCTTCTGAATTGTTTCCATTGCGTTCCTGAGCCACAGGACCTATCTTGTTTGTGATCTACGTTGACGATCTTACAGATGTTCTTCTTAGTCCACGTCTACTTTTTTGGTTGACTCGAAACTCTGGATTTCTAATACCAATACCCTCTAGTTGGAAGATGACGGTGCGAATCAGGGGTCTGTGGACTGGCGCCTCTCTTCGAGTGACGGGAGTCCATCCATACACCATTCGAATGGGACTCAGCGGACGTTTTCTCTGCGCATGGTGAGAATTGATTAGAAAATATAACGAAGACAGATGCAGAAGGGGATTTGGGTAGCTGGGTCTCATTATACATGATCTTCTCACTCTAGCATAAGAAATCGGCCCAAAAAGCATTCCTCGTTTTTCCGATGATTAAATGCATTTCCTTCCTTTCACTCGCATGGACTCTGGTCACAGTTCAGACCAACTCCTGAATACCCCAGATAGTTTGTCTACTCAGGACACAAAAATAACCTAACCCTCATTGAGCACGCTCAACGAGCTACTACGAAAATTCCTACATGCCTAAAATATGTTGATTATAAAACTCATCTCACGGTGCTTGATCTCTTTCCAATTGAGCATCACCGCCTCGGAAGTGACCCAGTACTTACTTACGCTCTGGTTAAACAACGTTTGACTAACAGTTGTTCCACCCTCGAGTCAGCCAATACAGACAGATATTCCAGCTGCATCTAGTATCCAGGTCAAAGCACTTTTAGTTGCTTACTCAGTTGAGTCCTCAAGCTGGCAAGCCTACTGCTCCGCTCTGAAAGCCCAGAGTACAATGCTACACCCTTTATTTGCTTGTGCTGTTCGAGTAAGCATGAGCGAATAAACCACAAGAACAAACTTAGCCCGGAATGCTCGGACGAAAGCATCTTCTATGTGTATTCATACGTGAATTTCTCTCCCTAGTTTTGCGCGTTTGACTTTTCAGACTTTCGCGTTGGACATGCGTTAGAATTTCTCCTTTTCGTAAACCCCGACAGCTAACCATGTCAATGCATCAGGAATGCAGACATGGTCACTAATAACTGGGGCACGTTCCTTGTCGAGCGTTTATTTTGTATATGCAACGCTCTAGGGGGGTTCTATGGTGATCCTTCTGACCATTGTACATTTGTACTTTCTTTGTAACTTATCATTACGCAATTTGTACCACTTTCTATCTCCCAATAAAATCTCAGCTTACTCCTCTTCTCTTCATACCGGATATCTTTTGTTTACAATGAACGAAAAAGAAATATGGACACAATACAAATTCTGTACCTCGTGAAAGGCGTGTTCCCTTCTTGCTGTGTCGAATTACGCTGGCAGTGAATTAACGAGCGGTGATCTACCTTTCAGACTACGACGGGATAGAAAGTATCTAGGAATATATCAAGCAAGATTCCAGGGAGGAGATCGCTTTGGATTTATTGTGGTGGTAATAACTAACTGTACCAACGAACTGTGAGTTGTATCATCTCGTCTATTTTTTTTCTCACTTGATGTAACTACTCTGAACTGGTATTTGCTCACGTTATCCACTACAAGTCTTTCAGCCGTCTGCTGAAGGCAGACTGTTTTTGTGCAGTGCCAGCTTCCGACATACCCAGAGTCTTCTGGTCGCATAACGTCCTCTAAAACGGTGCCGGTCATGGACCCAAGCTAACTGCATCGCCATCAGTTACCAGTGTCACCGAGTATTAAAATGATCACCGCTGGTTTCGTCACACGTATGGATTCTGACCTTGCATTCGTCCGGACATTCCGCCGTATTTTCTTCCTAGGGCCGCTAACTGGGTGGACAAATAGCCTGGCAACCTGACGCCACTTCAGTTGGAAATGGAGGGGTGCGTAGTAATAAAGTGACATGAGGGGCAGTCTTAGTCCAGAGCTCTTGCGGACGTAGTAAGGAACCAAATCGTGGGATAATCCAAATAAGCAAAGCCAGCTGTCCGAGAATTTCGTGATGTTTAAAGCCAATACAAAGATTTGGATGTTGTAGATTCTGCAGTGAAGTCAGGCTGCAATTATAGGCAAAACTTAAACGGATGTGATTATTAGGTGCGTATCAAAGCCAGAAGACAACTGTGCGGACAGACTAGCGATACGGAGGACAATAAAGATAGATATAACCGTCCAGTGTGCATCAATTTTTAAACGTATATGAACATGGGAAAAAAATATAAGGCGTTCAAAAAATGGATCGCAGTGAGACAATATAACGGCAAAAGCACAGGTGTATACATGAACAACGTCATTATCTGGCTCTCGATCTTTGTGCGATGGGTTTTCTGATAACGGAGAGGAGTAAATTGATGAATTACAAAGAAAGGAAAAGGACTATGACACACATCAAGGTCAAACCTGTCAGACACTCCTGCATTTAAATACCGGTGATGACAGCGTGTGCACTCACATAATATTCCAGGTCTATCTAGGTCGGTCTACGCAATGAGTACAGTTAGGCGAGCAAAGAGGGCAAAAGATTTCCAGACAAGAACACTGGTTCTGAACTTTTAGGAATGATGGAAACTGTAATTTTTCCGGGCTCTACTCGAAAAACCCCATATGTGAAAGTTTCATCATGATNACATATGTGAAATGTTTATCATGATGACGATAATGGAAATAGCTCGAATAGTCTGTTGTTGCATTTGAGTAGGAATAATAACACACGGAGCCAAAAAACATGGGTAATTTAGTGAAAAAGATTTAAATAGGTAGTTCTTGCCCCATGGAAAAAAATTAGCATTTCGTTGTTGGAAATTTTGAGCGAGGGCCATTCGTGAGAGTTGTAAGACCCGGATGGCTAAGTATTTCAAGGACGATTGCGGCTATCGGATTATACGCAATACGTATCCAGTGGACAATGGGAACAGACGGACGAGGGGAGCGGACTGTATATTAGGAACTGACAGGAACTGGTTCTATAGACAAGTGGGTTGGTATGCATCGTGAATTTGTCAAACGCATAATCAGCAGGAGTAGCAAGCAGTCAGTGAAGCTGTAGGGATATCTGGAAACAACAGCAAGTAAGCACCAAACGATGTGCAACCGTACAGATACGGACAGCCTGTCAGTTTCAGTTAGCCGTATAGAGAGATAATGGCGCAGAAAACAATCAATAAGCTCGATGACTGTCTTTGTTCGGCGGTGCGATGCGGGAGCTCGTGTTGCGAGACAAACCAGGTTGCGCGGCTAGGTCAGTTTAAAACAAATCGCACCAAAGGCCATCTGGCAGATGCGGTATATAGGTTATAGAAAAAATAGGGGATTCCTGGAGCCGAGTTGGTGTGGTGGGCAACACGCTCATCCGCAACCCTAGAAGCTCTGAATTCGACCACCGGTTGGTCTGTTTTTCCGTCAGAGCGGACGTTCGGAATTGAAAGTTAGAAGTGAGACAAACTCGCAAGCAATTACAGACGGGCAGCAGAATATTGACATCAGTTACTGAAGAATAAGCGGACCATGAGTGGGAGCGAAACATGGGGAAACGGGCAGCAAGGAAGTAAAACGGCGTCATAATGAACGGGCGTAATTTAATTTACACAGCATTAGTCAAAAACAAGAAAAATGACCGCTGCTCACCGCTGATTCACAGATGAAATCGTCAAGATTTTTCATGTTTACAAGTGACCCTGAGGGGAGGTGATTAGAGCGTTCTGTGGAATTAAAGGCTGCATTCATTTTCCCTTTAGAGTTGATCCGGACCTCACTAAAATATAGCCGTTCTCTCAGGTTTAGTCCTTCAAGTTAACATAGTGAGTGGTGAAAGGCCGGGAGTAGCTGTTTACTTCTTATTTGGATTCATTAAAAATGCGCAACTCACGAAACTCCAGCGAGTTTACCGGCTTTTCTACACAGACCGATTTCATTAGCAGGACGAAATCTCAAACAAAAGTTTCAACACCTTCTCACCTTATTAATCGTTGTTCATGTTAACGCGACAGCTCTGTGATAAATACTAGCCATTGCGCGCAGAGGGACCGTGGGAGTCTTGCCAACACCAAACCTGTCGGCCTTGCTCGTGTACCTCAAAATTCAATGAGATTAGTCCATTAATGCTTTTAATTCACATTTGGTTTTTGGCTAAGTTATCGGCCGTTGCGCGTTGTCATCAGCCAAGTCAACTTATTTGCTATTCCTGATGTCAACTCTACTCTCTTTCACATATTTTCCTTCCCCTTCCTTCACCCCGTTGATAACTCCTTCCTTGTGGGCCTGCCAGTTGTGACTAATGTCTCCATTCGTCATTCGGCGCTGAAATCCTCAGGTAGCTCGAACTCAAACTCCAAGCCTTGAAGCCCGATCAAACTGACTGCTTTCAATTTTCTTTCACCGAAACAAGCAGAATAACAAGCCGCTCTTGCTCTCACACTGTTTCACTTGATACTGAAGTGTTCTGTGTATCAGGAACAAGAATTCAAAATTCAAGAACGCATTCCCCTCATGTTTGACTGGGAACTTCTGGCAGTCCAGAGGCCGCTTCAGCAGAACGTGCAAAGTTCGGCATCGTTTTATGCCATCAAATGAATGGTTTCATGCTCGAGTGAATATAAATTGATAGTTTGTCCAGCAATGTCAAAAGTTAATCAACGTCTGTTTACCGTGTCTGCACATGCTCAAAACGACTGTAGACCTGACATAGTGGTGACAAGTTCAATGAAGCCTCTAGTGCTAAACAGACAAATATTGTTATCTCTGTCGGAAGATCTGGGTGCAAAAACAGACAAACTTGTTGCATCTAAAATTCGAACATTTGGTTGATTCGGGCTGAACTTGGCAAGTACGAACAACGGTGAGCCAGTCTTTCAGCCGTCTACTGAAGGCAGACTATTTTTGTGCAGTGCCAACTTCCGACATACCCAGAGTCTTCTGGTCACATAACGTCCTCTAATGGGGTGCCCGTCACGGACCCAAGCTAACTGCATCGCCATCAGTTACCAATGTCACCGAGTATTAAAATGATCACCGCTGGTTTTGTCACACGTATGGATTCTGACCTTGCATTCGTCCGGACATTCCGCCGTAATTTCTTCCTAGGGCCGCTAACTGGGTGGACAAATAGCCTGGCAACCAACAAGTGGTAAATATTCAATTTAGACGAATTTACTGAACACTCCCAACCACTTAACTCCTGCTGGAACCAGACCACAATGTCTTTGTGCAGTGCATTTTTTCCGTGACACGGTCTCTTTGTGCCTCTTGAGAATCGGATATCAGACAGGTCAGTGCGGCTGATTCAGTTTCGGACAAATGTTCATGGCGACTCCGAACATACTTTAGACAGACGGAACATCAGATGTCAGGTCAAACTTATGGTGCTCACCAATCCTGGAGCATGGTAGACACGGGATGCTAAGGAAATGAAAGAGCTTGAGAAAGATGCTAAGGAAATGGAAGAGCTTGAGACGCATCGACCTCTGGGTCGAGCGTCTTAAACGAATATTCTTGTGGCCACCTGCTGGCGTGCACTTGAATCCAGGGTACTGCCGGGATGGCATGCAACTCAACCAACAGCGGCAACCCACTAGACACTGATAATGTCACCTTGGTGGGTACCGAAACGGTTGCAACCCTATTGCCAAGCTCGCCGTACTGGATAGCTACTACGGACAATGGCAAATAAGGAGCTACGAATAAAACAAGTGTGCTCAGTGAACGGAAAAACAACAGCCTGAACTGTCGCGTGCTTTCTGAATGACATTTTGACCAGGGAATTTCTTCAAATTTATAACTAACTGATTTGTTTTACCTCAATACTGATCTAAAATACAAGGCTTGTGCGAACTGGCGTGAAGATTCAGAGGCTGTTCAGATTCAGAAGCCGTTCACAAAATAAGGGTAACAACAACAACCAGAAAAAGGAGACTTCTCTGGATTTTTCTCATGCGTTTGATAGCGGTAGCACAGAGCATTTGAATTCAACCTCACGAAAAAATTCTAGCATTCAATCCACAGAAGAAGACTGCTTGCAACCAGAATGTTGTCCACAGAATTGATATAACGTTAAAAAAGCGAAAATGAAACATACATTTACAAACTTTAAGGTCTGTGTAAGTTTACACGTGGTAGCGAAATTCAATCATTTAAAGTACACCCAAGTATGGCCAAGTTGGAGGGCTTCGGATATCTGGACGGCTTCGGATATCCAGGTCGGATTCTCATTCTGATGTTATCAAACACATAATGTTGTGTTCCTGAGAAGAAGATGGTTTCACCTGAGTGGGAAAATAGAAGATCGAACATTAATACTTATCTACCAAGAATCAATACGAACTGTCGAAAGAAATACAAAAGTCTGCACCTACTCATTTACCTGAGAGGTGACAATGTGTGGGGAAAGCATTGGTTGTTGCGGGGTGTGATTCAAGTCCCGGAAAAACGAACACTCGTACATTCATATTGTATATACATATATATTAATATGTTCATGTGTGTATATATTATATACGTGTTTATATCATTTCATGTATACATAAATAAAATTTTGTATGCTCTGTATAATAATTACAAAATAAATCCTGAGCAGAAGGCATGATTGTGTACATTGCCTTTGGCGATGCCTACAGTAGAGAAACTGTGATAGTCCACTGGTAGTGAGAGAGGACTTTGTAACTTCTTTCAATCAACTGGAAAACGTTCGGAACCGATCGAGAGATCATCGATTTAGAAGGGTTTGGTAAACAATCGGTAGTTTTTAATTGGGAAACAATTTGATTTTGACACGAAGCTTTATCAGGCCAAGTGAGCAGGTCACCAAGTTGGCCAGGTTATAAGACAGACGGGGAACCAATCAGTAAGTCCTCTTCAGATTATCACGTTGGATCAGTGCTGAGTGTCAGTTAACGGCTCTTGTCGGTTAGTGTGGTTGAGGGAGCTTCAAATTAGTTCCGAATTCGGTTCCTTAACCCTCCACTTTATGGTGCTTCAGGGTGCCACTGGTAGATTTTCTTCGGTGTTCGTGGGCTTGTGAGTGTTGCGACGCGAATATGAAGACATCTTAGTGATTGGTTCTCTGTCTGCCTTCAAACCTGGCCAACTTGGTGACCTACTTACTTGGCCTGATGAACCTCTTGTGTCAAAAACGAAACGTTTCCCAATTAAAAACTACTGATTGTTTACCAAACCTTTCTGAAAAACGATTGCATATTATTAATTTAGCCAATCTATTCTGAAAAGCCGAGAATTACTTGGCCATCACCAACAGTGTTCAACTCGCCAAACTCAATGAATTTTGAACATGCTGCTTTTTGGCATAAATTAGCCTCATTTTGGGGACAAAATCGCACTCTGAAATGTGACAGTATCCGCAAAGAAGATTTCTAGTTTTGAATGTGTACCTGGGAAATGATGACAGAGAAAATGCTAGTTATGAATACGAGTTCGGGCGCCGCGGCTTATGGCAGCGGATAGGGGTGGTACAGAAAAGCATTTCAAAACAAGATAAAAAAGAATAGGAGGTTTATGGCCACGAACAAGGGGATGTTCACAACATGACTTTGTAGGCAACATGCAAAGGGGTAGCCAAAACTCTCCGTTATATTTATCATTATCCGTTCCAAATCATCTTCATCGTCATCGATAGTGTGACACCACTGTTCAACACCGATGTTTCGCTGCCGTAAAACCGCGATTTATTTGAAAGCATTAGTGTAAAAAGAAAACAAAGGTGGGAGGGGAAGGAACTTAATGTTAGCTTACTACAGTCATCAAGAGGTACTTACACCTCCAGACATTCACTCAGGCAAGCTGAATAGAAACTGACAACAAGGTCGTCACTGACATTGGTTAGAAACCATATCTTGCAGCGTCTCCAACCCGGCGCAGTGAGGATCACGCGGTCCCCATCCAAGAAGGCTAGTAGCACCGACAGCACCCAAGCGTTTCGTGATCTCTTTCATACTCCTCTGCCAGGTCAAGGGTTAGCCACCTCTCTGCTTCCATCACTCTGAATTGAGCGTGTAAAACAGCACTTTCTTCGACAAACGATGGTTAGGCATAAGCAACGCATGTCCCAACCCACGCAGCTTCTGGTGCTGGACACATTCTTCAAGTATCTTCAAGTATCCATTGCACAGCCGAAAACTAGCCTTCCAATAACCTCATTACTGATACACCGACACCAACCCACATGACCTTTGGTTCTAGGACAACGATTGCCGCACACCTAAAGACGTCTCAGTTCCTCTGCTCGAACAGCCATACACCTAAAAAGCTCGCACTGTAGCTTGATACACCGTCCCTTGAGATTCAGAGGTACACCACTTTGATGCCATAGATGTGTCAGATTAGCAAACGGAACCGATTATTGCAGATCCATGCATGGACCTCATCTGTCGCACTTTTCGATTCAAAGTTCCGCCCCGATCATGTGTTTTTGTCATTCGTACCAATCATGTGAAAGACTGCAGCAAACATCACGTGCAGTGTCGTGGCCAGTGGATGGCGTGATCCGTCAAACGCGGCATAGAAACTGATATTATCATGCTGAGATTCGTAATAACCAAAACGTGCTTCGAGTGTCGTATTCATGTACCATCTTTTCTTGAAACCCTTGAGGGTTTCTTTCAAAATTTCGGAACGCACTTTGCATACGCTAATTTAATTTAAAGTTCAAGGGATATGACTCAACTGCGGACTTTTATTTTACATAATCCCACTAGAGTGTATACAGAAGACCTTTTTGCGGCTGCATGAAAATGGAGAGGGAGACTGTTGAACATATCTTATCGACTTCAACCAGAAATGACGTTTTTTGATACAGTGATCCGTCCTACAGCAACCAGTCCCAGTGAATAGCTCAACTGACCGCGTTGCTTGGTCCTTAAATCTGGTCTGCTCCTTAGGACTCCTGGCACTTTAGCTCAGAGATAAATGATGAAATCTTTAAAACGCAGTTCCAGATTGGTCATGCGGAAAAACTTCACAGTGCGGATTCAATCACAGCTTTTTATTTTACATATCCTTACAAGAAAGTATACAGAAAACGTTTTCTCGTCTACGGAATAAAGGAGATTGTCGAACACTTTCTGTCGAATTTCGGTTGAAATTTGACTTCAGCCAGGGGTGACGTCGTTCTTATATTGTGATCCACTCTTGAACAACCAGTGAAAAGATCAACCAGGCACTTTGGTTGGTCCTTAACTCTGGTTTGCTCACAAGGACAATTTGTACTTCAGCTTAGGGATAAAACGCTATTTCAGGTTAGTCCTTCAGAAAACTTTCGCTGTGTAGGCGCTAGAAAATCGGGAGTTTTCCACAGCACCATCTGGTCTACACTTCACCTGGCTGAATAGTTCTTCTATTTGATAAAGTTAGCTTTTCCCTTTGCAGAAATGCTATCGACAATTCACCCGACCGTTTTCCGTTTTCCGTTTGCACCAGTGCCAGTTAACTGGGCTAACACAAAGTGACGTTGGATGCACTTGAAACAACACAACTCAGAACCATTTGGGAAACTCACTTCTTCATGGAGGCTCAGCAGCAGGTAGAACATAACAGCTACAGTGATTTTTCGTCAGCTTTGGAAGTTAATTATTGGCGCCCTGTCATTTGCCTTCACTCCTACCTTGGGACGCATGATCAGTCTGATTGTTTAGGGGGGCGACCAAGGTTTACCGATTACTTAACGTTTCTACAAGAAACATGCGATCAGTGTTCGTTTTATTGCAAGCTCCATGAAAGATGAATGAATGAACTAGGGTTCTGAGAAGGAGATCTTTGACCTTAAAACAAATCCAAGTTTGAATGTATTGCTGTACGATTCCACAAACATGCTCATCTCATCACTCTGTTAGCTAAGGAGATTCCAAAATCTGTCACTAGACGGCCTGGAGTTGCGCGTCCCCAGTCGATATCAACACACTGCTGGCTATCCTTCTATTCTTGATTCATGTGTCCATTACGGAAGGAATTTCTGGGCTCAACAGACGAACCCAGTCAACAAACGTGAGCTCCTGTGGATGCAGTGGTCATTGTGTAAACGAACTGCAATGGAAAGACGTGGAAAATAACCACAAACTTATTACTAAGTTTTAAAAGTTCAACCGGAAGCGGCACAATGGTTTCTACCGAGGGACGTCGCTCTAAATTGAGGACACTTGCTTCGGCATCATTTGCTTTTATAGCGGCTGTACGCATGTACTCTTTCAAGCCTAGAACATTACATCGCTCACTGGTTGTTTTATTCGGTGTCGTTCTCGTAAACCAATAAGGAAAAAATTATAGTTTACCGTTTAACCCGGTAAATGCGGCATCCACGGGGACCGGAACGCCTTCCCACGTGTCCTCAATTAGACGTGGATAGTCCGGACCTCCATACACCTGCCCAAATTGACCGGCTTTCTCATCCAACTTCCAGTAGTACCGACCGGCAAAAAGATAGATCTTCTTGTTCACGTCCCACTGGAAAGCCGTGTCGATTTTTGTAACCGTTTCTGGCAAACCGAGCTGCGTTAACGGTAGACCATGAAGGGGAAAGTCCGTTTTTCTCCTGACGTTGTCAGCCAACAACCAGAAGCGCCGGCCTAAGTAAAGAAATGTTTGATATGGTGAGAGAAAGCTAAGACCGGAGCGGGAACAATTTATCCCCGTGCAGAGACTCACCCCTGAACATGTAGATTGCGGCATCCTCTCGCTCGACTCCGGCGTCGATATAATCGACGTATTTGGGCAAAGCGGGCCAATAATAGGTTATACTGGTTGGCCCATCACGAAATTCGTAGGAAACCCAAGTGCTTACAGTCTTTGACCAAGTTACACGCCATTGCAACTGGAATTGAGAAAATGGTAACGTGTTTTTGAAATTCCGGTAATGTAAAAATCAGTAATTTGATACTGATAACATACAAACTATCTCTAATGAATGATCGGATACGAGATAACTAGTCAAGACGGAATTTTTGAAAATGTTATTGGGTGCTTTTTTTCAAAATAAATGTGAACGGTATGATGACCAAAAATCACCAACCAGGAGTCACCCTGCTGTAAGTCAACAGCCAATTAGAAGCCCAATTTTTCGCTACTTATGATCGGTTGGTGGACGCTTGGTCATGTGGATAACGCACGCCCCAGGTTTCACGTGACTGACACAATCCACATCAAGCTGATAAGTAGGGAAATCTGATCATAACTCTGCACTCACCGGGCCTTTAAAAATATACAACTCCAGATTTCGAATTTTAATGATCACATCGATACTGGTGTTGCAAAAGTCCACGAGTTTGCGTTTCTCTGTTGTCGGCGGCGTCAGGGGAGCTGAAAGAAATGTTGTTCGAATGAAAGATTACAATTCTGTTTATACAAGGTAATGCCACTCTTGAGTAAAACGTGCAAGGTGGCTTTGAAATATTTACAAGCAAATACACGATGGTTTCAATTACCTTCGCATATGATTGTCAGATTGAAGAATTAGGCGTTTCGGCCTTCTTTTTGAACATCCAAACAAAACATTTCGCCAAATTTTAGCCGCAAAACACGCGCTTGAAAATGTAGCGATCTGCACGCAACCTTCGAAAGTTTCAGTTAGCAAGACTAGGTCCCAATATTCGTTTAACTATATTTTAGCCATCTTTGACTGCAGAAGGAGCAACTTGTAGTTTTTGAATTTCGGCTTGAAAACTTTGTCAGTTAGTCAGTTAAACCAGGAATGTCGGAGAGCGTTACTTTCGACCTTGCTGAGAATTGCAAACAAAGGTAACCTTTGGTACATTATGACGTTGTGGGGTTTACGAGTTATGTATTGTTCATACATCACTCTTGTTTGAACAGTCGTCCTACAGGTGTAATTATTCTGATCAGTCCACATCAAAGTGGGGTGGAAGCAGTGAATTCGAATTTCGCTCTTATTAGAGCTCATCAGTAGTGCACATCCAATGTCCGCGCCAGGGTTTGAACTCTGGGCATCTGACATGCGAGGTGAGCTTGTTACCACTACTCCGCAGGCGCGAAAACGTTCAATCGTTCAGACGTGCAAATTCAGATGCGTCCAACGTGTGTTGGAGTGGTTACACGCTCGTCTCGCATGTCAGATGTCCGGGGTTCAAATTCCGGCGCGGCCATTGGATGTACACGGCTGATGAGCTCAAATAACAGCGAAACTCGAGTCCAGTGCTTCTCATCCCCTCTTCCGTGCAGATTCGTTAGAACACTTACGCCATGATGGAAGGTTGCTTTGCTTCACGATAATGGACAATATTCGTTTGCAGATCACTCAGAACTTTACTCAAACTGGATTCCGCTCCCAATTTTATTGCAACTTTGTTTCAGGACCTTTGCTAGATTTCAAAACCCCATACATCGGTACCTCGGTACTCTCTCGTGTCACGGAAGTGAGGAGTGCAATCTGAAGAAAACAGTAGGAACGATGTGGAGTGACGTCCTTCTGTACAATCTCGTTTTTTTCGCAGTACGTCTAAATTGAAATGAAATGCAACAAATTCAGCTACAGTTGCATCACTTTTATGGAACTGACATTTAGCCCAACCAGCCAATAAAACCGAAGTAGTCTCAGTGTATGGCGTTGGTTTTAAAACGAGAAAAAAGCTGTCAGTCAAAAAGGGAGTTTGCATGGAGTGGGAGGCAAGTATTTTTCTGATGGCACCTAAACTGGTTAATCAGTAATGCTTCCGGGAAAATCCGTCTGCTCCCTGGTGTGGTTTGGATTGACATGCAAATTTCAATTCAGCGTCCTGTTTTGTCCCGAAAACATCACCTAACCTTTTACGTAAGAGGTATTTTAAACGGGTACGTTCCAGGCTCACTGGCGTAACGCAATGCCCGTGACTGCAGAAAGTTTTACACGATTTTGCCCTCTAATGTCTCAAAAGCTAGCTTATTCGGTCAGCTGAAATGTAAACCCGTTTTGCACCGATTCTGAGGGGCTTACGACCACCTTGGTTAATCAAATTTGCATACTACTGTCGCATTATTGCTAGCCGACACGGTTTAGATAGTGTAAAAAAATTCTAAAAACTGTGGTAAATGGAGGCAATTGTGAAAGCAAAACACGTGATAAACCTCTCTACTGGTCGGCTTTAATAAGGACCATCATCACCGGGACTCGGTTGTGAAGCCTAGCTTAACAAAACCGAATGCAGTGTCGTGAAATTAGAATTGCAAAATTTTGGACACGTCTGTGCCAAAACAATCGATCTGACTAACCAATGGCGCCCCAACAAACAAAACTATGAAATTAGCTAATATACACTTATTTGCAAACTAATTTGGTCTTTCGAGAGACCCACCTGAAACCCACCTGAAACTCACCTGAATCTCTCGTTTGTGATGTTTTCAGGCAACTGAATGTGCTGCACCAGGCCGCCTCTTGTTTTAGTCGCTACGATATTCTAGATATCGCGATACATGTATATCTTTGTAATGTTCATCGGATTTTTGTTCATCGGATTTTCAGCAACGATATGAGTAGTACATTACAAAGATAAAACTATAAAGCCATTTTGAGCTAAAAACGAATGAGGATATTCCAGAAATACGACCAGTTAAAAATCCGATCGGAGCCTGGTACACTTTTGACTGATACCAAATTAATTTGCAAATGAGTGTATTCCTCAAAATCAGTCCAATTTAGGTTCAAGTAGAACATGAGGTTGACGAAAACTCGATGACTGCGCCTACGTGATGGGCCCCAAGAAGGGCGAAACCGGTTGTCGGCTGTCAAAACCTTTTCAGCAACCTTGCGACTAGTATCCTTTATGGACTATTCATTCTGTTTTATTGAGTATAAAGAATATCTAGTTTCATTTACAGGGCATCATCTACAAGGAAATGGATGGTTTTCCCAAGCACAAACCTTTGAGACTTACACTCGCTGATTTGTCCTTGGCGAAACTTGGGCAGTCAGTGAGAAAATGTACTCTGCTTGAAAATATTTTGTTGATACACTAATTATGGACAAATTTAAAAGAGACTGGGCATTTGTTCTCAGTTTAAAACCCTCTCAAGGACGAAGTGTCAAAATTCACTCTCCTTTCTTTGTTACGACGCGAAATACCCACTCACTCAAACAGTTTTTCAGAGTAACATTGATCAGTCAATTCAGGTCTTTCTATGGGCTCAGAAAGACATTGAGGATATGTCTAGAACTGTGGTATCACGTGTCGAATCTATATGATCAACGCAGCCAGCCCTATATTTCTCTTCGCTTTAGCCCGTTCTACACATACAGCAGCAGACGAGATTCAATCTGAAACACTATTAAACCTTCTGTCTTGCTTGAACCTGTCCGGGAATCACAGAAACTCACAAGCAAGTGACAATGCATTAGACAACTTAAATTTCAAATTGGGCTATAGTACAACTCCCAAGAGAGACTGTAATTGGTAATTGACCATGTTGCTCTTCCTTCGTTTGCCGAGGCTAACAACTGATCCGCAGAGGTTTCGAGGAAGCATCATCGTTGGATTGGTAGTTCCTCGCTTGACTAGTGCTCACGCCCAATCAAACAACGGGATGGCGGACCACGACGCAAAACAAACCAGGAACGGACCAACCAGAACAGGAATTAACGGACGAAACTTGTAGCATGTGGTTGAGCAATAAGAGTTGAAAATACAGATCGCAACCTAACACGCTCAAAATATGCTAGGTGAGAGTTTGCGAACATGAGACTCAGAAGATGTTGAAGAATTTTCACTAACCTAGTCAATAGTTCTTGGACAGCTCAAAGCCAAACATCATTTCTGATCAATATATGTATATCTCGTAAACTCAAATGCTGGTCCCACTCTGACTTACGTGGAGGGGGCACATCCGGAAGTTCCGGCTCCGGAGGAATAAACTTCCCAGGTTTGGCAGCACCTGGTTGAACAAAATAAGAGGTACAATGGAATCGTTTTCATAGTTTGAGAAAGAGTTGTCCATTGTCGGTAAAAAGGAGAGTGTTTAAATGGCGTCGGGTACAATTTCAGCTAATTTGTGACGTTTTTTCAGGTGGTCAGCGGCACCAAACTGAAACGAAGCTGAGTCTGACGCAGTGGATACCATAAACGTCTCAACATGAAATCTGATTCCGTTAGAGTACATTACATCTGTGACCTGTGGTTGAATGCATCAGGTTAGGCATGGAATGGTTTTGAATTCCCCGGTAAAACATCCTTGATAGGACATGTCACTCATAGGGTTGCAAACATTTTTCGATAGCCCTCCGTCGGCTTCACCTCTCCTAAGTATCATCAAGTGGGTAAAGTCTCCAAGTTTCCCTCAAACTGATGTCGTACTGAAAAAATCCAACTGGACTTTAACTGAATCTCCCGTTTACAAAATTTTCTACAGAATGTCAGACATCGTAATAAATCAAATGTGAGATAACCTCTTAGCGGGACATTCAATTGCTTGATATCATAAACAAGAGGTTGATCTAGAATTTAAGTGAGTCTGTCAGGAAAACCAGATTGGTCTACGAATCGGTGTTTCATCTATCTGGACACTTTAGGACACTTGGTTTGGAAAACTAATGGATTTACTGATAAGCGTCCACAAATCAATCAAACTAATCAATGTCAGCAAACATTTCTAACCATAATAGGGAACACAACATTTCAAAAAAGTAGGTTGAGCTTTGCCAATTTGAAAGTGGTATGTTGTGCAACCTTTGGCCTGAATAAGAAGGAAGAGTTTTTCGGTAAGAAAGGTTAATTTGAAAGTATCGCTTTAAACTTCTGCCTTCAGAGCTAATAATCTACCTGCTATTTTTGGCAACCGTCTCTGTCCTTAATCGGTATACACAGCTGCATCCACCCTTGTCAAATTCCGTGGCCATTTCTGTCTTGTAAATAGTTTACAAAGTTTCAAATGGGCAAATTCTACTTTAATATTGTCCAACACTGAGGTTTTACGAACATCAGCAACTATCGTGGAATAAAATTCATCTGCTTTTATGGTAGCCACAGGTAGATCAATATTCCGATTGCATCCCTGGCGTAAACCACCGCTCTGGTTACCGGTATAGTGACTATGAATCCCTAGTCTAAAACTCGTTCTGCTCCTCATAAACCTGTAGAAACTTCCCTAAAGGAAACTACATATAAGGTTGCTGAAAACGCTTCTGTAGTTCAACATCGGTTTTGCCCTCTCTTTAGTACTGATCATGAACGAGAGATTCATTGTACGAGAGATTCAAATCTATGTGAATGAGTGTAGTTGGACAGTTGCCTACAGGTTGGATACAAGTAGAATACAAACTTTAGGGAAACTCGCTGACTGCACCAACCTGATAAGCCCCAGAAGGGGCGAAACCGGCATTAGGCTACCGAAGATTTTTCAATAACCTTGTGGCTAGTTCCCTTCAAGAAACCATATTTCAACATCTCAAATTTTGTACCAAATGTAACAGTGTGTGGCCTTTTGTACAGCGTCCAAAGGACATCGTAAACGAGGAATTCAACTGTGATTCAGTTGAAACATGCGTTCAAACCAAACCGTTGTGAAAACGAGTTTTTCCTAAAGATCTGCTCACTTATCATGGCAAAAACAGTAACAGCATTTGCAATGTTTTTTTCAAAATACGGAGCTTATCAACCTCACACAGGAAGTGTAATGAGTAATAATTACGTGACTTAGAGGCTGAGTAGTGGTGAGAACACATTTTCAAAAAAAAAACGGCAACGTTTGGCTCACATTGGAAGCAAGCTATTGGTGAGTTTGGCAGCGCCCATTCGAAAACCAGGGTACGATGGGCAGATTATTTCATGTTAGCCCACTCACACTTGAATGAATCGCAGTAAAAGCAGTGCAACTCGGAAATACAAACCTTTTATTGCATTGCAATGCTACGGTTATTTTTCATATTCATTAAAAACAGAGCGAGGTTATTCGGTAATGATTTTCAATGGTGAAGTGAATGTGAACTACGCGACAGAACGCACTACTCACAAGGACGCTGAAAACATATCGGCAGCCTACTACCGTTTATGCCTTTCTTGGAACCTACAGAACATTCATAGCCCTCGAGTTTTTACTCAACTTACGTAATATGTTTTGTCACGGGGGAGAGTGTATGGTGAGCCCTCCAAAAGCTTCCCTACAAAAAGTGGTGTCAGACAAGGATATCCACTCTCGTTCAACTTCGTCATTGACGAAATAATGAGCCGAACACGGGACGGTCTTCGAAACCCCGGTGTTCAACTTGTCGCTGGCGAGAACCTTGTCGATTTGGAGTACGCAGATGACATCGCTTTGAAGACCACAGCGAAGCACAAACCATGTTAAATAAACTAACTACCATCATACCATCTTTTGGCATGCACCTTGTACCTTCAAAGTGCAAAGTTATGCTCAAGAATGTGCCATCTGCGAACATATTCCTTACAATTCAAGGAGAATCACTGGAGATTGTGGAAAACTTTACACACCTCGGTAGTTGTATTAGCTCTGACGGAAGTGTGTCTGATGAAGTCAGTGAAAGAATCTCAAAGTCTCGAATCACGTTTGCTAATTTGCGTCACTTCTGGCATCTCACTATATCTTAAGGGTCTTAAGGCTACAGTAAGGACTGTGTTGTATTGGTGCGAAACATGGCCTCTGCGGACAGACGATGTGAGGCGTCTTCATGTTTTCGACCACCGATGCCTCAGAAGCGTGGCTGGCGTCAGCGTGTTAGTAACGAGGTGATTAGAAAACG
>NW_008751778.1:430433-443015 GCF_000715545.1 Opisthorchis viverrini
AGTGGCAACACTGATGTTGCTGTCTTTGATGATGATGATGACGATGCTGATGAACATTGTACTGCAGATTCTCGAATATCACCGTAAATGGAAGATGAGGGGCCGTCGTACAATAAACGCAGTTTAAAAAACCGGGGTAAACTGCGGATCAAATTATTGTCAACTGACCACAAACTAATTCACTGGGTGCTCATAAATTTGATACTGCATTCACATATATGTTATGGCATGATTTAACAATACACATGATAGTACGATAAATAACCATGAACCCGGAAGCTGACCATATACTTTCTATATCATGGGTGTGGTCACCTGATAGAAAGCTGAGACACACGAGCGAACCTGTTGATATTTTGATGAATGTGGACTGGTGACGTGACACTTTGATCATTAGTTTAGTGAAGGCACTTGCCTCCGTCAAGTGCAATCTCTTTGAAGGTATATCAATCATGAACTCCTTCGTCAAAGACATCTTTGAGCTGTCAGTGTGTCCAGCCGTCTCGCTTACTGCACCAAGCGCTCGACCATCACCAGCATAAAAATCTAGATTGCTATCCCTCTTCTACTTTCTGGTGAGTTGGTCAAGGACACCGTTTTTCAGGGTAGGATTGCCATGACAAACCAATTACACGAGCACCATGTAGCACCAACTTGAAGCTAAGTTAGATGGATTTCGACACACACACACACACACTCTCAAAAGCACACCAATTTAGTTTTTACAGGTTACTCAACTGAATCCAACTCCAACTCCCTTTTATGATGGTTCAGTGTTGGGATGCCGAGAAGTTTTCAGCAACCCTATGAGTAGTTTGTATCGTCTAGCAAAAAATCTGTTGCAATATCTTGAATATCGTACACAATGAAACATTAGACGGCCTGGTGCGGCACATTCAGTCGAACCGAATGAGAGATTCAGGTGGATTCACGTCAAGTGCAATCTCTTTGAAGGTATATCAATCATGAAATCCTTCGTCAAAGACATCTTTGAGCTGTCAGTGTGTCCAGACGTCTCGCTTACTGCACCAAGCGCTCGACCATCACCAGCATAAAAATCCAGACTGCTATCCCTCTTCTACTTTCTGGTGAGCTGGTTAAGGGCGCCGTTTTTCAGGGTAGGATTGCCATGACAAACCAATTACACGAGCACCATGTAGCACCAACTTGTAGCACCAACTTTCGACAAACGCTCAAAAGCACATAAATTTGGTTTTTACAGGTTACTCAACTGAATCCAGCTCGAACTCCACCCTGTGATGGGACGTCGAGAAGTTTTCAGCAACCCAATGAGTAGTTTGTATCGTCTAGCGAAAAAATCTACTGCAATATCTCGAATATCGTACCCGATGAAATATTAGGCGGCCTGGTGCAACACATTCAGTTGAACCGAACGAGAGATTCAGGTAGATTCGGTTGAGTATGACTTCAAAGCAAGCTTTGCGTCTAAATGAGAGCACTTTTTGGGGAACTTTTGGCTTACTTTCAGCTGGTGAGCAACCAGGCTCGCAGGTCACGTTAAACAGTATTGATATTTACAACTGGTTGAATTTCTCGACTATGTTGACACCTTATCGGACCAAGCAGACTACTTGTTCGTCTAAACTCCTCAGTTGTGCAAGACTAGTCACCGATTGGTCACCAAGTCCAAAGATCAATAATTTTAAAAGTGCGAGAACGGGTCGTTCTGAGGACAATGATACCAGTGCTGGATAGACAGTTTCTGAAGTGATACTTAATGCTGCTATTGTAGTATTTCAGTGTACTGGTGCGGTTCAAATTTGACTTCTCAAGAATTTGATCCTACATATTGGTCGATAAATTGAACAGAACTCTTCTCACACTTGGTTTTTCATGCATTTACGACATATCCAGCCAACTAGAATGCTTTGCTACACTTCAACAACTACGAGCTGTCTGATGGGTGATGATGGGGTCTTCAACGTCTTCTGGTTTAATCTGGGATGACCGAGGCGTTATTCGGTACAACACTGGTCTAAATTTTACGCGAAAAGACAAATAAATGAATGCAATCACTTAGACCTACCATACACGATGAGATCACTTGATAAGTGGTACATGGCCCCACGAGATTTCGTTTGAGGACGAAATCCTGTAAAACCTACCCGGTTCTGACGTCTTTTCCAAAGTCATTTGGATCCCTCATACAAAATTTTCAGATCCTCCGATTCCCCAAACAGTATACAAGTAGCTCAGATGAATGGTAAGGTTAACCCTATTGGTTTAACTTCCATCTGAGTAGTAATCACCCGACGGGCAAGTCAACACGAGGCCACACGATGAGTGGTGCTCTATTCTCCCTCTAAGATTGAGTTAGTCACATTATCGATTAGCCGCTCAAGAGTCTAAACCACATGCCGGGAAGTTGCGAGTTCGGGCCTGTCTGGAGTTTCGTGAGATGCGCACTGCTCATGACTCCCATTAAGAATAAGACAGTGCTCCTAGACTTTTCCACATAGATTGGTTTGACCGACAGACAAACATTTCTATTAATGAATTCCAAAATTTTCCCACACTGTGAACAATTTTCATTAAATTATGGAAATTTGAGGACAGTTTCGGGTTGTTCCACACGAAACTGACGCGGACTAAGCCAGGGGGACCACACACGTCTTCAATAAGCGAAAGTTTCTGCCTGACTGACAGACACTCGCTCAACAGAAAGTGCATCACCCGATAGACAAGTGACAAGTAAACATTCAATGGTTTAGGAAGGGACGACAAAAAGGACAACACCTCTTTGCTTTGTATCCAAAGGAATGTGAATACTTACCGGAGGTGTAAGATTGCTGAAAATTAAAGTCGGTGGACGAAAGAATAACACACAACGCCTGTTTATCACAAGTTAAACTACACTTTCAAGTTCCAGATTAAACAGGACTGTTCAGTTACTCTGGCCATTACACGCATACCTCCCCTTTTATTGGCCGATTAGTCTGTAACCACTTAACANTGTAACCTCTTAACACAGCTCGATCTAGCTGAGTGGTTAAGGCGCGAAATTATCGACCGGAAAGTCCGTTTTTCGAACCTAACTCCAGCATGTCGACCAGTCCTGTGTAGGCCTTGGCAACCTGACAGTATCCCAGCTCTCCCGCAGTTACACACCGAATCACCGCTACATCTCAAAAGTCAGTCAGTTTCAGTCACGTGATAAGCCACTCCGATGTAGAGAAAATCTCGTTTTCATGTTATCGGTAATCTGGTAATCATGAGCCAGTGAAAAGTGCATGCATCCACCAGGTTATCACCTTCAAACTGTAGCTTTTTTGACTTGATGAGTGGACACCATTGTTCTGTATTTCCAAAACGATGGGTTCCCAAATCCCCCAAAAAATGTTTGCACTACCTGATAAGCTTATATTTGCTTTCTCTGGTGAACATGGTCCACATAGTTCTTGAAGTTGCTGGGTTGCAGTAGATTCATGCTGACCGGTACCGAAATTCACCTAAATTCCGCTTTGGATTGAAAGGTCCCAAAGATCCGTTTCACGCAGTTACTAGAAACACAGAATCGCCTAATGTTTGTGCTCTCTATGCTTCAGGTTAATTTTTACAAACTTTCGTAAAAGTGTGCTCGATCGGGTGAAGCAGTCTGTTCTAGCATTTGTCTGAGGTTTCTGAACGAATTTAGCAATGTTGTGGAATGTAGGTAGCTCGGGTGCGCTGCTTGGTTGTTGGTCTGTTCGCCGAGCTTGGCAGTTAGATTGCAAACGTTTCATTACCAATTGAGGTGACATCGTCAGTGCAGGATTGAGTGGCTTACTGTAAACCAATACGCGGGCCAGTATTCAATAGCTAGATAGCACTCGTTTGTCTGGAACAATCACACTGTTCATAAGTTTGCAGAGCACTCTTCCACAGTTCAAGACCGGTTTCTACCTGGTTTGGGCTCATCAGCTTGCCACTGCATTACGAGAGTTCCAAGAGTTCAGATTCAAGAACGTGTATGTTTTGAAATGCGCCAAAGTTCCTGGAACTATACTCACTGACGCACCAATAAGATGATTTCAATCCTAAATAATGATCAAAATTTTCAATTATCAGACAAGGAAAAACCTATCAATGCCGTGGGTTTTTCATATTGATCTGAGTTCCAAAGACGGACGAATCGTTGCGAAGACCCACAGGCATCTGAAGTCCGTTGGTTGCTCAGTAGTGCAGTTTTACTAAAAAGACAAACTTGGGGTAACTTTACGACAGATCTTGGCCAGACCTGTGTAACTTGAATCGGCGTCTTGCTTGATTAACATGCCGGGGTCAGTCAGCGAGGAAACTGATAGATATCCCAACAAGAATTTGCTAGACTCACCTGAACATTCCAAGGTGATAAGCGTGGTAAATGCTTGGTAAATGCAGAGTCCTTAGATAACAGTATATATCTCCGCAACAATTTGTAGATTTTATACGCAACATATTTATTTACTGCTATTCCTGCCTTCTTTCGCGGTCTTGGTTTCCAGAATTCACCCTGTTGGTGAAATGACCTCCGACAGTCTACGAGATCCATTTTCCACAAAGCGACACTTGAATGACCTCACATCGGTGCTAGTTTACTGGAAGCCCTGTGTTGATCATACACTGGTCATTTTGAATGGAAAGGCAGTATTATTTAGTTAAGGAAACTACTCACAAGTTTGCTGAAAACTATTGTTGCCTTCACTTGGATTTCACATCACCCTGCAGAGAGAGAAAACTGGTAACTGCCCCACCCCCCGTATTTCGACGTACGTATCGTAACAGGGCTCGGAGTATCTGTGAAGCATAGCATTTACCCGGTCTCGACAGGATATGCACTTCTAAAGTTTTAACTCTATAAAGCAGAGGCGCATTATGTCATCCAATCAACCCGGCTCTCACGAACGCACCAGTTATGCACAACAAAGAATTGGGCTTCAGTTGCCTAAAAACACCCTGGAACAAACAGGAGATTTTATGCGGTTCATTAAATCGTAAGGCGGCGACACCTACAATTGAGGTGAGCCGACTGCTTGAACAACCAATAGGTGCCTCAGTGCGAGAAATAAACAAATTTCCTTTGGGATCCAGAACCCGAAAACTCGGAACATTTGCCCGTTCGTAAGCTACCGACTTTAGTAACCCTTAGGCATCTTTGATCACAAGTCAGCAACCCGATTCGACCTTAGCATGTCAATCGATTTTCAGCCAGCAAAACTCACACTCCCTTCTGTTCTCAACAAATCTGCCCAAGGCTTTATGGTGTATCAACAAGAATCTCGAGGAAAACTTTAGGTTAACTCGACTATTCATGTATGCCTTTTCATTTGACTGCCTCCAGTCACACGACCGGTTCGTTATGTAAAGAATATCAAAATCTCGTTTTCTGGTTTCTGATAATTTGGTACAGACAAGTCAATATCGATTTTGTCTTCTGACTGTCTGGTTCAAACCTGAACCCAATGGGATTTTAGATAAAACACAGCCTTGAGAATTTTTGAGAGGTGGTGAAATAGTTAGAGATTTGACAAAAAACCTCATTTGAATACTGATTTGATTTTCAAGACAAACGTGTCCAAAACTCATCTGAATATCACGTTCATTTGTAATGCACTACTCATAAGGTTGCTGAAAATCCGTCGACATCCCACGACCGGTCTCGCCCATCTTGGGGCTCATCAGGTAAGCACAGTCCCCGAGGTTCCGTCACACTTATGTTTTACTTGAAGCCAAGTTGCACGAAATTAGCGAATGTACACTCGTTTGCAAACTAATTTTGTTTTTCGAGAGACTCACCTGGAACCCAGCTGAATCTCTCGTTCGTGATGTTTTGTTCAATTTAATGTGCTCAAGTGAGCCGCTTCGTCAAGAACATCATAAACGGGAGATTCAACTGGGTAAATTTCCCGTGAAAGCCAAGTTGGTATGCGAAAAGTGTATTTGTCAAAATCTGGGTTCAGGTTGACGGAAACTTGGGGTTTGCGTCTACCTGATGAGCCCTAAGAAGAGTGAAACCGGTCGTGGGCTGTCGAAGAGTTTTCAGCAAACTTGTGAGTAGTTTCCTTGATGAAAATGTGCTGCGATATATCGAATATCATGCCAACCGAAACATGACGCGGCGTGCGTGCAGCACATTCAGTTGTGGAATATCCTAAACGAGAGATGCAGTTGAGTCTCCTGTGAAAACCAGATTGATTTGCAAATGAGTGTATTTCTCAGAAACAGTCCAATTTGTGTTCAAGTAGAACATAATTTTGATGCCGACTCGGGGACTGCGCCTATCTGATGAGCCCCAAGAAGAGCGAAACCGGTCGTGAACTGTCGAGAAGTTTTCATCAACATTATGAGTAGTCAGTTGGGGACTTGATTCTTATGGCATTGATGATACCAGTTGCCTGTTTACTGGGCATATCCTTCACTTCCAAGGTAGACAAAAATTCACTTCGTACATTGGCCACATTTTATCTCAAAATTCTTGCAGATAGGTGCAACAGAATATCAAAATGCATTCACAGTCGGTTATATTGAAGAAAAAACACGCTGAAGTCTTAGCAGATTAGAAGCTTTACAAAACGCCGATAGTGACATAACGGTAAATCCCATCTGTTCACAAAAGTGGACAGTTCTCACCTGTTTTGAAACAACTCGTACTAATTATAAGACATTATTTACAATAACCTTGTTGGTTTTAGAACCGGAAATCACCTGTCCTATTGGTGCCAGCGTCTTTCAAAGTCTCTTTCTTTGGGGTGGGTAGTTTCAGAACGAGTGGTTCCCTATGATAAACTGCTTGGATGAAACTGGTGAGTACTGCTCATAACTCACCGTAAATTTGTTGCATTCCCACAATATCGTCCTCGTCCAGTTTGACACGATCCCATGTACCGATATAATAGGGATACATGATGGCAGTTGGTACTGTCGAGTGACCCAGACCCATGCTATGTCCCAGCTCGTGCGCGGCAACAGAGACCAAATTGCGGTATTCTGTGGGAGAAAATCAGATTATGTGTGATAGATACCCAGGGAAAGTCAGTGTGACCAAATGGCCTAATGTTGCTACATTGAAAAGGAATACTCCTTAAATTGAGAAAGAAGTGGTACTTGAAGAGCGGCAGTGCAGCACGCATGCTTAGGTGAGCAGTCCTCAAAGAGGTTGCAAAACAGGCTAGAGTATACAACTACTGGGATCCATTTTTCATCATAACTTGGAGGCATATTTTTGAAATTACACCAAGCAAGGGTCTTTGGCTATCTGAATGGTATTCAAACAATGGACCCATCAGAGAGATAATAATTGCTCTAAACTTAGTGTTAGTTGTGGCCAACCGTTGGTGAATTCCAGGTGCCCAAGTTTAACAAGTGTCGATAGTCCTGGGTGACTCAGCCGATGGGACGTCCGTTCAGTAACGGAGAGGTCAGCGGTTCGAGCTCACCGACTTCTATGCTCTTCACTCCAAGATTCAGACTTACCAATGACATACCTGTTTGCTTGTATACACTCCAAACTTTGTGTGGCGTGAGATCACCCGGGGGACGATTGTGAATGCATCACTAAATTTATGCGATCTACACATGCTAGGACGAGGACCACAACTATTCTGAAGGCAGAATGTTGCATTTGGTTAACAGTTGTTCCCACTTTTAGTGCTGTGGAAGCTCGCGAAGCAGAGAGTGAAGCAGTTCGAGACTCGTCGCCTAGGTACGCCAAGTTCGATTGCCCACTCACGAGGTTCATGATGATGCGCAAGAAAAAAAGTAACTTCTCCTTAGTTCATGACCTTGTGAGCCTTACTATGATTGGCCGATTGGCTGATTTCTTCGTTTTATTTCATCAGGTCCTCTGAACAACTTTCTGGGGTCACGGTTTATCCCTCTTCAAACCTAGAATCTGTCCAGATATGCCAAAACAGGTGCATTTTTCGAGCAAATTCTACTCACTAAAACATTGTGCAATTCTCTTCCTTTGTGTTTTAATCGGTTCCTCAATTTATCGAAAAAAAGAGAAAGAAATTTTGCCCCATTTAAAACATGCTCCTGATTAGTAGTTCTCTAGGTGGCGTTGCATTCAAAGAAACGACCTTGTTCGGAGGTCAGCAGTACCGCCGCATTTGATGCCGGAGTAAACTTATCCCTCTGCACACGAGACCACAGATAGGGAATAAAACATGCAGTAACCTACCATTGTGCGGCCCATCATTCCAAGTTTCATCGTCATCGAAGTGAGCGTCACCGGCAAACGAATACACGTTGTTCGGAGTGGGGTAGAAGGCATGCGCCAGAACGCCACCTGAAAAAAAAAATATGAATGATCGAAAGGCTCATGAGTGTGTGCAGGCAGTATGATGAGCAAAGATTGTAGTTCATACAAGATGAACAGGAACAAGACAAGTCATGAGTTTGAGCGTCTGTCTAACGGTTTCATTGGTCGGTTAAGATATCGTTTGTTTCATGGTGATCGATGGTCATGCTGTAATGGTGACACTACTGGTGGGGAGGCATGCGAGTGGTATGTGCTTTGTGTCTCTTGAAAATGGGAGATCTTTTGCGGAATTCGTGGAGTCGCTTTATAAGATTTGCTTGGATTGGATTTGACCGACGAATGAGTGGAGGCAACTAATCTCTAAGAAAACTCGTTCGGGAGAAGATCTGTGTCCAGTTTTTGGAACTAAGATGCATATTAGAGTTTCGCTTCCCTGTTCAATGGTCTCTAGCCGGTCAGTTGGCATTTTCTAATAAATAGCTCCGCAACGAAGGCCTTCTTCCTTTCAACGCTATCATCAGGATGGCGGAAGACGTGTGTATTCAAGTGTAAACCCGCAGTTAAAAGTTTTCCCGTTTTGTATTCGACCTGACTCACAGGACGATCCGTTTTTGCCGATGCTTCTCAAGGCAATGCGTCTGAAATTTCGTTACTAGTCCTGCGGAGTTGAACCCGAATCTACTTTTTGTCCTTAACTGGAATTAGAGGCGTAAATGGTTGAAGAAATTCGAACTCGCAGTTCTAAGTTTGATCAATTTTCATTGATTGTAAGTAGTATATGTAAGCAAGGCACCCGCCAGGTCGGACGTGATCACTCAGAGTGATAAACACGTACAGTGGTGCCAATACGATTTCTTCCTGACTAATAAACGCTTTAATTAAACTAGTCCCACCCAATTTCGGTACGAATGAGTGATTGGAATTTATTCAGATATCTGTTGGAGGGGTTGCAACACGTGTGCACTGCTTCGCAATTTTGAACACTGGGTTCATTTTACGCAGAGTTCGTGGGGCGGCCTCTACAGTCATCTGGAATTTCGAAACAACAACTGCGTCGAAACAGAGGACTGGAATCTCAACCAGGAGCAAATTTTGGATTAGTATGCGGTAGGAACTTTGTTGAACATACGACTTTATATGTCTTGCTAATCAAGGAAGTATAGAGTCTGATTGTTCTGGAACAAAGTTGTTTGTTCTCGTACACTTTTCAAAAAAACTTGTAGGTTGTCAGTGTCTTTTGTTGATCTTGAATTTTCTCACCGCTACACCTGAACGGGTGTAATCACATGCCAACCGGTTTGCCGGTATGAGACGGCGTCCGCCAGACCGGAACCCACCGTACGGTCAATTACTATCGATTAATGGTTTAATTGACAGCATATGATACAGTCAAAGCCGAGCAAGCGGTTGTTTACTGTGGTTGGATCCGGCATCGTTTTTCAGTTTCAGTGAACAAGGATACGAGGCACATGGTGTAAACACATCGTCCTTATATGGACAGTTCAGTAACTCAGTGTTCTTATATCTTTTTTCATTCTAAGACTTTGCAGCAACTCTTCGGGTTTTCACGCCAGAGTTAAAGCATATCTGGGTTTTCCTACTTAGCTGGTGAGCCGTTTTTTTCAATTTCAGCGGAACAGGCAACGATCAACGCCAAGAAGTCCTAAACGTACTCTACACTAAGGGATTATAGCACAATGATACGAAAGTTTGGCCGATGAATGGAACAATACTTCATACTTTGTAATCTGGTGGGTTCACACAGATGTCACCACCTAAAATATCCACCTGTTTGGAAAACGGAACTAAACAGAAGCTTGAAAATATCCGCATGTCACGTTTGGGAAGTGTGTTCCGAATTTTTGAATAAAAAGCCTGGCAAACATCACAACACCTACCTTCTCCATCGAACGGTATCGAGTCACCATGCTTTCCGGCTCCGAATTGGATGACAATATCCGCCTCCTTGTAGTAGTCCTTCTCTTCCACAAAGTCCAGATCGATCACTTTGGACCAGAGGTTGAAAGTGTGTTGAAACACACCGTACGTCCGAGCACGACTAAGATATCTGGACGGGTAGCTTCGAATTCTGAAGACAGAGACAGTTCGATTCAGAGCACATTTGTGCACACAAAGTAGACACTAAACCACATGGAATCTTGGGATTTTCCTACCAGCTGATTTCCCATTGTCACTCAATAGGAACGGTAAACTGGGGTACGAATTTGGTTTTGACGGAGAATTCAAATGAACCCGGTTATAGTGGTTTTCTCCGCCAAGAAAGGCAAAACCATTTGTGGGCTGTCGAGGTGCTCCTAGTAACTCGACAGACTCATTTGCATATGAACTGGGTATTCACGGAAGATTCTGATAAATCTCCTGTTTATGATACTCTTCAACTCAACATGCTGCAAATAGGCCACCTCATGTCTTAGTTGGCATGATACTCGAGATATCAAAGTATATTTTCATGAAGAGAACTACTCACAAGTTTGCTGGAAACTCTTCAAAAGTCGACGACAGGTTTTGTCCTTGTTGGGGCTCATCAGGTGGGGGCAGTCCCCGAGTTTCCTTCAACCGCGTGTTCTGCTTGAACCCAAATTGGACTGTTTTCGAGAAACACACTCATTTGGAAACAAATTTGGTTTTGACAATAGACTGAGCTGAAGCTCTCGTTTGTGATATTCTTCAATTGAATGTGCTGCACTAAGGCCTACTCGTGTTTCAGTTCGTACGATATTTGAGATCCTTTCAATGTGGATTCAAGTAGAACATAAGGTTGACGGAAACTCGGGAACTGCGCCTGCCTGATGAGCCCCGAGAAAGACGAAACTGGTCTCAAGCTGTCAAGGAGTTTTCAGTCACCTTGTGAGTAGTTACTCTAATGAAAAAGCTTTTAGAACCTTATGAATCGTGTGTTAACTTTTGTTAATCTGGGATTCTTTCTGTGCTGTTGTTCACAGGAAATAAACAGTTGATTTGTGACAGTGAATCGCACTATCGGTGCGAACAACTTTGCCACATGAGGAGTAAAGCACCGTCCAATTTCCCTCCTGTAGTTAACATTACTTTCCATGTTCAGTTGTCTTTATTTAACGTTATAATATGAGACAATTTCGTACACCTAATCCTAATAGCGTAATTTAGCAATTTATTCCGGAAGAAGTCCACAAGTTGGTGAAATCCGGAGTTAGGATACTGAATTAATGTAGGGATGGTGGACAAAACTAAAACTGTAACTGGTAGTGTTGTTACAATCACTGGTTAGACGCGTAACTCTTAGGTGGTGTATCTGTTCCGCTGATACTCTAGTGCCCCTTGTTACCAGCTCACCCAAGACAACCCAAGCAGACATCGTTGCACCTAAAAATATTGGAATAAATCACTGGTAACAATAACTTGTTAATCATAATTATACTTTGGAGAAATACACTCATTTCCAAATCAATTTGATTTTCACGGGAGACTTAACTGAATCTCTCGTTTATGATGTTCAGCAACCTTGTGAGTAGTTTCCTTTATGAAAATTTGCACCTACCGCTGACGGCCTTCCAGACGCCAGGCATTCTCATGAGCTTCATCAATATTCTCAATGTAGGGAATGAAAAATCTCACAGATTTGTTGAAAAATCTGAGGTAGATAGCATTAGAGGATCTTCACGCATGTAGTTACTGAATGTTCTAGGGTTTAGGTATGTTCTAGGCCATTTTACTATCATCCTCGGTCGGCCCTTCTAACTCACCAAAATTCTGCTAAAATCTGGTTATTAACACCGTCGTTTCAAACAATTCTTTCTATTATACAAAGTCTGTAGGATGGTACCCAGCTATTGAACCGAAATTAAGAAATTGGAATAGTAGGTCCCACCTTGTAAAGGATATTTGATAGTTGTTTTTTGGTTAAAAAAATACAAACAACCGCATGTCACAAGAATAAAAACTACTCTCGGAAGTATGTATGCCTGTTAGTCGATCTGAATAAAAAATCAACCATCCGGCAGAGAACCCAGTATCTGGTTAGCTTAATCTGTCAGTCCTCCAAACAGGCCTTGTTCCAAAGTACTTCCAAAGAATTAACCGTCCGTAAAGTGAGCTTGCCGCCTGCACTCTTAAAGTCCCATTACAACGGGTGTCAGGACCAAAGGCAGCACGATGAAAAGGTCTTGTAACGTTTCTTTCAAGGCTAAACAGATAGAGTTTTCGTTTGATTTGAAAATACAATGCATACAGCTACTTTAAAATGAAGGGCAGTCGGCTTCAAGCGGACCATTTCTACTTCTCTAGCTTCGACCAGCCGTCTGGTGCTTCAATAGTCAGTAAACAGCAGAAGACTGATTATA
>NW_008751778.1:443629-453428 GCF_000715545.1 Opisthorchis viverrini
CATCATCATCATCATCATCATCATCATCATCATCATCATCATCGTCATCATCAACATCATCAGCATCATCATCGTCATTATCATTATTCTCTTCATCATCCTCATCCTCATTCTCCTCCTCCTCCTTATCATCATCATCATCATCCTCATCATCGTCATCATCAACATCATCATCATCATCATCATCATCAACATTGTCAGCGTCATCATCATCATCATCGTCATCATCATCATAAATTAGGGTTCGCTGTTACGATATGGATGCTGGTACTTCTCTGATGAACTGCAAGGCAGTGGGAAGAATCAAAAGTAGCGTCAAATCGCTTCGATAAGATGAACCATCTGCAACATCGGTGAGAATTGCTCCGGCGTCACTTCAGTCTATCATCTGTGGTAAGACGGTTCCAGAAATGAGGGCTCGAATACGAAGCAAGTGAGTGAAAACATGAATACAGATAATGTACTTTTCAACAAACGATGCCAATGAACCCAAAAACGCTCTCACAAAATCACCGACGTACTGGATTCCTAAACTACCAGGTCGTTCAGGTCCGACGAGAGATTCTTTCTTGAGGAAAATATGTTTTAGGAGAACGTTTTTTTAGAAACGCTGATCTTTGTCACCACAAAACACCGTCGTTCTGGATGAAACTTATTCTCCAGGTGTTTGTTCAACGGAATTGGGTCAAACCGGTGCAGCTGTGTTTAAACTCCAATCCACAGAACATGAATTTTTTAAGATGAATATTCAGTCGAAGGGTTTTCAGAAGTTATCTGAAACGTTCGACCTGTCAGCTCGAACATGATGCCGGTGGGCGCGTTCAGTTGAAAAATATCATAGAGAAGAAATTCAGCCAAGCCTTGTAAACACCAGTATGTTCTTTTCCAAGGGCTTCACCATTTGGGTAAAACTTGGTTTTCAGATTGATGTAAACTCAGGAAATGCGTTTACCCGCTGATTCCCAAGAAGGTCAAAACCGACGGTTTGCTATCGGACAGTTTTCAGCAACCTTCTGAGTAGTATGTTGTGTCCATGGATTAGTCAAGCTTGATGAACAGTGAAGTATTCAACCAAGGTGGACGCACACGGATTGCAAATATTTCCACGTCTTTCTCTTAGTTCCTTTCTGAATCCCACAGCTAATCCCATATGGTCTGAAAATTTTCAACATTATCGTCCTACAGGATTCATAAACAGCGTAATGGTTAAATTAGCGTATTTTCGCATCAGCCTAAACAGTGCTCTCTCGTGGCACAAAAGCCAGAGGCGAATTTACTGACGCTCAAATGAATACGACGTCACGCAAACAAAGGTGAGAAATAAATCAATAAACTCACTGCCACGTTAGTTTCTTCTTTGCCCATTTCATCTTCTCATCACCGATCAAATATCGTTTTATACGGCGCAGTACGCGACCAACACTTCTCAGGCCTCCAGAAACAGTGAACACTCTCGACGACGTCTGAGATTCCTCGACCTCGCCCTGAACAGCGTCCTTCACGTCGTCTGGATTACCGCATCTGGGTGCTGTAAGCAATCGACTAGTGGCTTCATCCATTTGTCCAGTGACTGGTAGACTGTACTGCCTTTGGAATCGTCGGACTGCCAGAGTGTACTCAGGTGGAGGCATTGTAAGGGCCGAGTCATCGACATGGACATCTATAACTGCTGGATTCTTAGGATCTTTGTTCCCGGTCTGTGGACTGCCTCCCGGATTTACATAACCGTATCGATCTAGCAAATACTGAAATGGGCGGAAACACAGACCGAGATTAAAAAGGCCTATTGTCGCAACAGATTTTGATAAAAACAGTATGGTACTTTACACAAGTCGGTGGACATTGTAGCACACCCGATTTCTAGATGAAACCTCGGCATGCACTTGTTGCCAAACAAACGAGAGATTCAGCTAGGTTCCAGGTGAGTCTCTCGAAAAAGCGAATTAGTTTGCAAACGGGTGTATTTAGCTAATTTCGTGCAATTTGGTTTCAAGTAGAACATTAGGTTGGCGGAAACCCGGGGACTGCGCCTGCCTGATGAGCCCCAAAAAGGGCGAAACTGGTCGTGGACTGTCGACGGATTTTCAGCAACCTTATGAGTAGTACATTACAAAGATATAGGACTGATGGAGGCTCAAGCCACACCGACATTTTTAACGTAAATCATGTTGTCTCCAGAGTAACTTAATACGTTCTGTTGTGCCTCTGACTTACTCACAAAATAAGTTAATGTCAGCCAGAGCTTTAGTCGATTCTAGTGTTGTTTTTTTTAGAAAAGAAAACACAATGAGTAAGGGAGCATTCGACTCCCTTCAGGACTGGACACTTTTGAGCAGTAAAGTACTTGGTCTGGCTTCAGTTTGCCAGGTTGGTGAGAATTACGCTAACATTTCGCACACATGCAAGAATGGCTTGAACAAGCGAATCAATGCCTTGAAAAACAAAGTCCCAAGAAGTGACATGCTCACATATCCTATTATTTCAATACCAACAAATGAAAGATAGCAAAGAAATAAATTCAGTGTTTGTCTGTTAATGATAATACGGCGCAACCTGTCAAGCGCCTTCTCCAGTCGTCTCATCGCGAACGCTTCGGTTGTTTGATTGGCTGAATTGTGCTCGTTCCCTTTTACTTTTGGGTTTTGCCCCTGAGTGCATCTCCATTTATCTCTAAATTTAGCTAAAAGCCACAACTAGTGACCTGCACGTTGTTGAAAACTATTCAGGACATCGGTGTAAAATGATTATTATTCTAAACATATATATACATATCGAGCGAGATCAGTGGCTAGATCGCGAATTTACTGTCCGGAAGGTCCGTGGTTCGAAACCCGATCTCTGACTCTCGACTTCCCCTGTCTAGGCTTGGGCGACCTGGCAGTATCCCAGCCCTCGTGCAACCTTCGGGTGGCATGGCAGGCAGGCACCGAAATGGTGCTACAGCAGACACTCAATTTGCATTGAGTCACAATTTTTACACGAGGTTGAATTCTATGCCATTGCGTTGTGTTATTTTACACTGCGTCTTATCACACTGCAATGCCTTGTACTGCTTACTGTTTTGTTTTTCGGTTTTTTTTATTGACATGTGCAGAAACCTGTGTATGCCATATATACCTATCCACCCGACGTGGCTTACGTTGTTGATTACACGGAATGCCAAGCCTACACAGCGGTGCTGGAGACGACTCTCTACGACCATCGTTGTACAGACCAGATACGAGGTAGTCGAATGTGCCTGCCTGGATGTATCTCATGAGTGGTGCCGACCAGGAGACCACATTTCAAGGACGGTGTAAGTAACAGCTGATCAGTTATCCGCGCCTGGTAATTGATTGATCAGACATGGCGATAACTTTAGAGCAGTCCTCACCTATCCATTCTCTGGTCCTATTCCCTCAGGTTTACACCGAGTACAAGCCATCTAGGAGCTTCTACAGGGCGACAGGGTGCAAAACGCATATGACTATACCAACTTTGCATACAGGCTCATCGGCCCATCGTTCGATGTGACAGGCCAATCTGGAAATGGAATAGAGCTCGTCAAATTGAACTAGCGACTTTCCAGGACCCACAAAGTGCTTCACCCACATTAAAGTGGTCTGGATGTTGTAGAAAAAATGCACTTTCAATCGTTGGCAGGGTCTTTACTACAGGTACACTTAAATGCTCAAGAGCCGCTGAACAGTACTTTGAGATCTGTTCGAAGGCAGTCTTGTATGTTGGCTATCCTCATCACAAGAAGGCTTTTAAATGCTGTGCCACCAACCTAAATCCCGAGTTTCTTTTGTGGAGCGCGATACAAATAGACAAAATTCTGTCAAATGAAGTCATTCGTTGTTGAAAATCCACAACGTATTTTATGGCACCTGTACCTACGCGTATCAATAACATTAAGAAAAAAAGGTGGTTGATCATCAGTGGAATTTAAAATCGTCTCATTACCCACATTTTATGAATCATTTTGACACATTTTGGCCACTTGTGAGCAAACGACTGTTTTGTTTGTGTGCGTAGATAAAAGAGCAACCAAATAGAACGTGGAAATTACACTTATCACAACTTACATCATCCTGTAACAGAAAGATGTGAGCATCACAGCGCTCCGATTGGCTAAAGCAACTGATTTTTTGTATAAAAATGGCCTTTTTCGGCTGATTTCTTGCAACCGCAAAACTCTTCCGGTATAGATTTACACTCTTGATACAACAAAAACAGAACTCAAAATAGAAACTACTCACAAGGTTCCTGAAAATCCGTCGACAGCCCACGACCGGTTTGGCCCTTCTGTTTCGGGCTCATCAGGTAGGTACAGTCCAAATAAAATATAAGATTGACGGAAACTTGGGAACTGCGCCTACGTGATGAGTCCCAAGTAGGGCGAAACCGGTCGTGGGTTGTCGAAGAGTTTTCAGCAACCTTGTGAGTAGTTTCCTTTATGAAAATATACTGCGATATATCGAATATCGTGCCAACTGAAACATGACGCGGCCTGTGTGCAGCACATTCAGTTGTAGAATACCATAAACGAGAGATTCAGCTGAGTCTCCGGTGAAGACCAAATAGACTTGCAACTGAGTGTATTTCTCGAGAACTCAAAATGATTAGTATTGGAAAGTTTGCCCAACATTGTGTGCAGTCCATCACCTAAAGGTGCTTTAAATTTGGCCCTTTTCCCGTCGCTTTTGGATTGCGGTTGCCAGATGTTGGTTTTGTAGGCTGATGTGATTCTAGTTGACCCTCTAAGTTTAGAGTTTCGCTTCAACAAGGAAACCTTGAGTCCTGTCACCACATATGTTAGAAAATCAGTTTTATGTGACCTCATCAGCGACCTGATGACCTCGAAATCTCTAACAGAATTTATCCAACAGTGTAAAATGAAACCCCTCCTTGCCTGCAATAATCCGTTCGGTCATCAAAAGTCCTAAATCTTGCTACTGGGGTCTCGCACTAAAAGACGAAAACCGGAAGTAGTCTATAACTAATTCGTTCGGCTTCGCTCATCGGTTGTCTTGTTCGCACACCAACTAAAATACCAAAAAGCCGAACTCCCAGACGAAGCCGCGTCTGTACAGAATGCTACAAAAACAATAATCCGAAGAATGAGCTAACGACTGGGTGATCGAAAACGGCAAAGGTGTTTTCAATCTTTCTAAAACGTCCAAATGAACCAAAAACATACCATCGACTCCTTCAGACTGAGAGTTCTTGGTGCATTGTGATCCACCTTTTGAAAACTTGGAACTGCTTGGACAGACACTGTCTGGAAGACTAGAGTAAAAATCCACACAGTGGCAAGTGAACAAGCGTGCATCGTTTCTGGATGAATGTTTGACGCTCCGCTTCAATCATTCAAAGTTTCTTGGTGATGTAAACGTTAAGGGCTCAGTAGCCCTATATGCGTCCCTTTTATCTTCGTCAATACCGGATTGTATCTGTGTGGTCTTTGAATAGTTTTTAAGCCCGGAACCGACGTACGCGCGACGCTTCCAACGTGCTATAATTACCGCAGTGTTGGAATGCGCGGCGCTGTTACATTGTTTATCGTAGCTCGTCAGGTTACCGATCGATCGCCATTCAGGGACACGTAGATTCGTTCGGCTGTTCAAGGTGAATTTCATCATGTGGCCCCTACGCGGTGACCACAATGACGTGGGCTGAGTGATGTTTGTGAGCCATAGATGAAGCCAAATGCGGCAGTCTAACTTTGGTCCTCCAGCGTTGGTTCGTGTGGCGTAAACAAATAAGCCGCCTCTGTCTGGACTGTCTAGACCAGCGCCGGAAACAAGTGATGGTCTGTGCGAAAAAAATGGGCAAACAACAGAAAGTAGAACGGAAACGTGAACACCAGGTGCCACTCGCAAAATCTTCTGAAAATCGTGACCTGATTATGTTCCTTGTGAAATATGAGATATGTTGTTTATAGCACACACTTTTGACGAATTCAAGAGCATTGGTTTTTCGGTTGACATTTCGTCCTGTCAGTGAAGTCAAGCGATGACGAAAGGCCAAGACGCACTGTACAGCTGTTTCCCCCTTAGTGGGAAGAAGCTTTTGAAAACTATTCAATGGAGGAGTCTCTCAGTATGGGAGCAAGTGATGTGGATGAGTAGCAAGATATCTCGTCTGAGTGTGAGTTAATTAATCTCCCGTTCAGCTGTTGGTTGCAGAACGATTAAGTGTTCAATCGCTGGTCTGGTTCGAAACTCTCTTAGCTTCGTGAGATGCCCACTACTGATGGTTCATAACAAGGAGTAAATAGCCGTACAGCACCTCTCAGCAGTTTGGCATTCACTAGTTTCGTTGAGACAAGTTCGGGAGCACGAAACATGAGGAATTTGGTTTCGTCTTGGACTTGATTTCCAGGCAATATCGCTTGTGATCCTACATTCCAGAAGAGATAAAACAACCACTTTCAGGCTATTACAGTCAACTTACATCACGATCTGTCTTTTACCGAAAACCAAACTACTGTGATTGGTGTCAAATTGTTAGCCTAGTGAGAAGCTTTAGCATATTATTCTGGGCCAGGAATTTAGGTTTATTGTTTTGTTTCAGTTGTTGGGGGATTTGTATTGAGTACTTCAGTTGGCAGTCACGATGGTTGAATGAATGAGTACGATAAAGCACAGTACAATTCAATGTGATACAAATAAATACAAGTTGGTAACATGAAATCGTAAGCTTTCAAACACGAATGGACCTTCATAAACCTTAAAAATTCCTGAGACCCATAGTGGTTAAAGTGTGACAAAGTCCTTCCTGGCTCTTGGAATAAATAATTTGACTGAACAAACTGAATAAATTGAATAAATCATTTGATTTTTTCATTGGCGGCGAGGTACAAACTCTGCTCAATGTAACATATATGCTTTGACAAATTACCAGCTGAATCACTCGTTTATCATGTTCTTTAGCAATCTTATAAATGCTGTATTGCGCCTCTAGGATAAATAATTTTTTTGTAGGAATTTCTCACATCAAATATATGAGGTCGTCGTCCTGTTCATCCCCGTTTACACAAAGCACTTCAAATCAAACCGAGCGATCATGCTTACAGTTCTAGAAACAAAGATATCGATGGAGTGAAGACTGTAGAGTAACGATGGAAGTCGAGATATTTTTATCTGTCAACCTACTTATGAGTAGGCAGAAATTAAACAATAAAAATATTCTGACGGGTATAGGAAGAAAATGAGCAACTGCTCGGCCCCTTTGTGAAAATGACTGCCGATCAGTGTCACTTGCGTTTTGAAGAACAAATTGCTTCAATTTAAACTAACCCACGACTGTTGGGCGAATTGCATACCACACGCACAATTTCAGGACATTTTAGCAATTCAGGATGGACGGATGTTTGCGGTCACGACAATAAAGTGAGAAGTGAAACCAACAAACACATCCTGAGCCTCCACGCTGATTGATCATCTAGGTCACGCTGATTCAATATGTCAATTTCAAGTAATTAAGGTGACCCGAAATGCATTCCTAATTCACAAGAATGAGCACATGTCTCCAGATGTCGTTGCGTGTATTGCATTGTTCTGCTAAAATGAATGTTTGGAAGGTTTCAGGTTAACATCTCTGACTCTGCAGCTGCCAGTAGAGACGTGCAAACTTAAACGAGCTAGTAGAAATAGAACTACTGCATTAACCGACACTTTCTAATCACTAGTTGTGTGCCATTCTTTACAGGTTTGGGTAGAGCGCCATATCGGCTTCGATATTTTTCGGGTTTTGTTACGATAGTGCGGATTTCTGGTGATAACCTCAAGAACCAAATTGTGCCTTAATGCTGGTTTTATTGTTCATCCTCAGCATTACATTCCTTTACTCGAGGCTAGAATCAGCCTTGAATGATGAAGAATTTTACATCTACGTCATTCGGGAAACCAGTCTGCACGTCGGATTTAGCTTCCGAAAATAAAGAATGAGTGTTGCTATATCCTAACTGCGAGCTATTCGGAGTGCTAATCTACCACGTGTGGTTAAACTTCTAGGTATTCAAATTACACGTCAGGAGGGCTTCACTTACGGGAAAAATTCTCAAGTGAAATAAAACTGGTAGATTTTCGATGCAGAAAGTGCAGTGCAGCTTTCACTGCGGTTTATTTAATTTTGTTGAATCACTTCCATTTAAACCATCGTATAATTCAAACGTTGTTACCTCTGGTATTTTAGCATCATTTTGAATTCCGTGGCTCTCCTTTTTGCACCCATGTGACAGTCAACTATTCGTCAGTTATTTACTTCTCATAGCATATACGTAAAACACTTCTCGCAAGGTTGCTGAAAACTCTTAGGGGGCCACGGATAGTTTCGCCTTTTTTGAGTTAATTAGGTAGATGACGTCCCTACGTTGTCGTCAGCGCTGCATGGAGAAGCACAAAATACCGACTGGTTCAGTGTGCTTCAGCTGAGTCTGCAGCCAAAACGATATCAATTCAGCAACTTCCAAATTCTAATTGTACTTGTCTGCTCCAGAATAACCCATATGAGCTGAATTCTTCAGGTCCAATAAATCGACGCCGAATGCATCCTTTAGTTACAACGAAGAGACTCTGGATCGCCAATAAGGCATTCAAATCAATAGACTTACATTGGTTTCAAATGAACAACATGGTATTTTCCGAGTTGTCAGGAAAGGGTTTTAGATGCTTGTCCAATAGCACATTCACAATTAACCGAATGCGCACACCATTTCGAAGACAAAATTTGGTGATGGGAGTTTGCTTTTCGTGGGGGAAACTCAAGTGAACATAAGGAGCCGTACTTACCTGATGAGCCCCAAGAAGGGCGAAACCAGTCGTACATTTCCCGGGACCGGTCCCGATCGGAGTTCCTCAAAGTTCAGATTCCGGACACTGCTGTCTTTTATCTGTGTCACAGACCTTCCAGATTTTCTTTCAAGTCCGTGCCTTATTTTCGCTGAATTTCAAATGTCAGTGCCCTCCAAATAGATGCGGACGCTGCAAAGCGGTGGTCGTTGGACTTCCCCGGTATGACGAAGAGTGCCTCCATATGTCATTCGGAGGAGATTCAGCGAATTCCTCGACCATGCGTGGTGAGAAAGGACCAGAAAATATCATGAGGTTAGATGCTAAAAGATTTGGGTATCTGGCTCTCCCCAGACTTGTCCTTCGCAACGTACCATGAGAAACCGACCGAAAAAATCTGGCTCTCCTCAAACTTGTCCTTCGCAGTGTACCATGAGAAACCGGCCGAAAAGGCATTAGCTATCTTACGGATGATTCGGTGCATCTTATCACGTACTACTCGCATGGACTTCCATGTACCATATGGGGCCTACGTCAGACCGCTCCTGGAATACACCAACCAAGTTGTCTACTCCGGACGCATGAAAGACGTTACCCTCATTGAGAGGGTCCAGCGAGCTGCTACGAAAATGGCTTCCAGCCTCAGGCACGTGGACCACGAGACGCGTCTCGCAGTGCTTGACCACTTTCCCCTGGAGTATCGCCATCCCCGAGGGTGCCTACTATTGATTTATGCTCCATCTGTACGTGGTCTGGCAAACCGTCTATTACCTTAGACTTAACTAACACAAGGCAAGCTAAATTTGCTCATTTTTGTTCGGGACCAATTTTTATCATCTCGAGTAGCAAGTGAATAAGATGCTTCTGCCGGCTGTTAACGCTGTCTCTGGAACAAGACCTCGCAAGACCTCCCAGACGTTCTTGCGAGTCCATGTTTACTTTTTGCGGACGACTTGAAATCCTGGAGTTCCAATGCCAGCGCCCTCCAAATGGATGTAGACGCTGCCAAGCAGTGGTCGTTG
>NW_008751778.1:453922-458739 GCF_000715545.1 Opisthorchis viverrini
ATACTGCCCCGCGCTGAGAACATAAAGAGCAGTGCTACACCCTTTTTTCACTTGTGCCTTTCAGGTGAACGACAGCCACTGACTGACAATAACAAAACCGACCCAGGAAACTTGGGCAAAAGCCTCGATCCTGTGTATCAATCCGTGAATCCGTGAAACACTTGGAAGAAAATTGCGATGTTTGCTGGTGTCCTAGAAGTTGTAAGCTGACTGCCCCTGTGCTGACAACTTAAAGAGTAATGATACACTCTCTTTCTCACTTTCGCACTTCGGGTGAACGGATACCGCTGAATGACAAGGACAAACCGTCCCTGTGATCCTGGGTCGAAGTGTATCAATCCGTGAATCCGTGAAATCAATGAAATACGTGAATGCATGACCTTGACGGCGCGCGCGTCTGGGTTTTCGTCTGCGTGGAAAATTTAATGAATTTTGGAAATCTCAGAAGGCACCGGTAGACAACAGGATTTTTACTTTCGGAAAAAATATTTAAGTTCTTGTTGCATACAACTGCATAAAAAATGCGTGGAAGAAACGGGCTTCTGGTTGTTCGGTGTGAGAGGGGACTTTGGGACATCTAGTAGCTTCCCGTCCCCGTTGGTCCTAAAGGACTGTCAGCTTGGTTCATTGCGTTGGCTGGGCATTTTTCATTTGTGGTTGGATAAAGCTATGAAATATGTTTTTCACTCGGGAGCACTTAGGAAGCTCTACAGTGCCTGGAAATACCCAGGACCGTGGTCGTGGAGATACATCTGCACTGTCTTAGATTCTTAAAGATACAAGGGCTTCAACCATTCCAAATGGGGGTTTTCGGAAGTGAAGTGATTTCCCGGACCAACGTGGTTGCAGGAGAAGTACAACACCCAGGTAACACCAAGAACCAAGGAAGCACAATAAGCGCGTAATATTCTCCTCGCTAAAGGGCGTGTCACCGACCACGCCGGCCTGCTGTGAAAGAGGAAATAACAAGGTCTTGAATTAACGTCAGGGTACAGAAACCGTGGCTTAGTGAACTTTGGTCTGTGTGGTGGTGCACGTTCGGGTGCATAATCCTACACGCCTTGTTGCATCAACTTCATGAAGACAGTTGAACAGTTTACTTACCACACCACCTGGATGGTCTGCTCTTTCAAACCTTGATTTTCCTCACCGTCTTTAGTATTGTCCATTCTACGGTGAACTACAATGACTACAGTGATTAATCGTCAATTTTTATCAGGAAGGTCAGATTCCTGAAAGCGGACACTGAATGCTCGAAATCTATTGAGACTCTCAGCTCCGCTAGATACTGACGAGACAGACAACGCCCCCTCAATATGCAGCGCTTCACAGCCTTGTATGAAAGCCAGACCGCGTGCGTAAGCATTGGACCAACTTAAGACAGTGTCCCTCCAATAAATAGCTTGAGGCCGTTGTATTTTCGCACTCGGAATATAGCTGTTGTGTTCCCTTCTGTAAGTCTTCTCCGGCACTAGGCACTGGGTTATCAGTCGATCGGCAGATATAACACTTTTATGTGATGCGCCGAAGGGTGCGCATTTATAAGTATCCGCGAAATTTGGTTTTTCGTACGGATTGGTCTCTGCGAGGGTCAACCAGTATAACGGAAAAGATACGAAGATTGCGTCTTCTAGCACCTACATTTCACTCGCCTGCCAACCGCTGGCCCCAGTTCCAGATAGCCGAATGATCTGTCGTTTACATAAAAATAAACAGGATCGACGCCAAATAAGGACACATCTTCTAGAGCCAGTTGTGTTGTGGTTTTCCGCTTGCCTGGATTTGATAGATATACCTCAGAGGAACGATACGATGCAATCGTGGAAGAGCTAGGGGTGATAATCAACAGTTTGCTGAATGAAACCAAACCTGGAGCCAACTTGCATCTGGAAGAAGACTGAAACCACTGAAAGTAATCCTGTGATTGAGGCTTTCCTTATGCCTCCACGAAATGACAGACTTCAAAATATGCAGTAGACCCCCTACCTAGACCTCATGCTTGAGCGCCGTGAGAAGCATCGTAATGCAGTGGAGATATCGAAGGTAATGTCAAACTCTGGAGAAACAGATCTTTGGATGCGGTATCTTCGTGTGTCAAGGGAGAGGCTTGCACACGGCCTGGAAAACCCGACCTATAGAGGTTACACGCGCCAATGTGAATAATTTGCTTGGGAAGCGGAGTGAGTCGGAGTTTTGGGTCACTTTTCTACCAGATTTTGGGTTAACGGAGACACGTATGAAGGATGAGACCATGGACTTGGAAGCAGCACTGCTGCTGCTACGATCGAACCCAAGGACAAGAAGGGGCGTGATCTCGTATTAGAAGGCGCCATTGATCGATCGCAAACTACGAGTACACCGACCTTGACACTCCACCCGAGATGGTTAACTGTCGCACCGTCCCTCCAGAATCGACCAGCTTACTTTTGGACTTCCTCCACGAGTCATACTCTCAAGAACAGCTGAATCGGACGGTTTCAAGAGTCTATTCGGAAACCGTGGTATACTACTCTGCCAAACATAGCCTGAAATAGGCTGCTAAATGACCGAACTGTCAATATTTTTGAGAACATGCTCTTCCTAGTGGCTAAAGGGAGTCGGCACATCGAACTGATGTCTTCGGGGACAGCGGCAATCCTGTCTCGACCTACTGTTCCCTGGGGCTGTGGATAACCTGCATTACTTGGGATTTCTGGAGCCCATGATATCCAGCTGAAGCGTGTAACTCGCGCGAGGCTACTTGGATATGGAGGATATGGGGATATTACTACCTAACGTGAGAGTACCAACTGTGCGGTAATATCGGCTACTGCCTTACTAAAGTTACCAAAGGAAGCATTTGTCATTATTGTTTGATGTTATTTTCAAGAGAATCTGTGAACCTGTTGACCTTTTGTTTTGAAGCAATCGTGGTAACCACTTGCGCACCTTGGATGGATAAATAATTGCAATCTCGTCTACGTACTGGATACAAATTGTGGAACACCTAAAGAACACTAGTAGGTTACTCTAGGTTTACATACATCGGGAATGAGTGCAATTCAATAAAGAAATCTAAACGTAGAACCTGCGAATGCTGCCTTATCCATAGTGCAGAAAACAGCGGCGCAGGAGCTCCATCGAAGACTCAGGAAAGCATATTATTTACAGTCGCTGAGGTCCGAAGCGGGTCAAATCGTGGATGACAAACTGAACTACAGTCGCTGAGGTCCGAAGCGGGTCAAATCGTGGATGATCGTGACCAGTTCACCCTCCAGTGTCATTAATCATTGGCGAGTTTGGTCTTGGGGCCACTGTCCAGGAAGGCAGCAGTTTTCGGTCCGACTGAGTCTACTAGTTAGCTTTTACACTTTGATGCCTGTCACTTCCACGTAGCGCAGAATTGTATGAGAAGAGCCCTAGCTGGTAGGTAGTTCTCTGGTATGCGTAGTACATGTCTCAAACACTTCCCATCATGGTTTATGGCTGACAAACTGAACGGAACGGAACGCCGTACTTAATATACTGCAAAACCTATGTCCTATGCGACTGCAATTACAGGGCTACCAGGTAAGGGCGGTTTTTTGAATAGTCACCTGTGGACAGTGGAGTGACCAGTGACTGGCTGTTACAGTGTTCAAGAACCACGTGAGGGCCTCAAGGGCCGAAGCAAAACAAGTTAGTGTTAACGGACGAGATGGCCCAAGTGGTTAGAGCGCGAATTTACTGACCGAAGGTCCTTTGGTTCGAATCCGACCTCCGCCACCCGACTTCCCCTGTCTAGGCTTGGGCAACCTGGCAGTATCCCAGCCCTCGTGCTTCCTTCGNGGCGTAGCAGCTAGGCACCGGAAGGATGCTACAGCTGAACGCTTTTAGCGGCTGATTCGGAGAAACGAAGGTAGAAACGGTGTCCGGTATGTCTTCATTATCATCATCAACAGTATGACAGTGTTCAACACCGATGCTTCATTGTCGTACAACCATGACTTATTTGAAAGCCTTATTGTAAAGAAAAGAGTAAAGGTGGACGGGGGAGGGGCTTAGTGCTAGCTTAACACAATCATTCCCTCTTGAATGGGATAGAAGAGATTCGACTACAGGTAGATCCGAGACGGGCCACATAAATGGTTAGAGACATTGTCAGATATGGTCCACTCTACCCCTGAATGGCGCTCTGCATCCAAGCTATTGCCTTCAATGCATAGCTCTCTCCCCAACCCCCCACTTAAAAGCACTGACAGACCTATATTCACGCGCCAATTTATCAGCTCCCGCCTCCAATGCGCAGCTACCTACCCCACTTCCCCGAATAATCGATGGACGAAATGGTGGCAACAGTTACACTGATGGTGATGGTAATGATGAACCCAACAAAATGTCAGCACTCATCCACTGGTAGGACAACATATTGCGTGAATGATCGACAAGCTGCGGTTCCTGATCTGGGTATCGTTACCCTCGCTGATCGCAAGACGCAGATGCTGTGTGCAAAGGCGTTCACTTTTTAAAGAGGGCTCTTGTGGAAAATGTCTCAATCTGATGCCTATCGTAACAGCGCTTTTGTACCATTGGTCCTCCATCGTCTTACGGAAGCACACAAAGCCTCACTCCGTCAGCACTGCAACTTCGACTTTGTGGTCTGCATCAACCGTTGCAGCGCAATTTGTACAATCGTCCCACTTTACTGGTGATCCTTGGTGTGTTCCATCCTATCGGTTGGTCAGTGATGCTAACCACGCTTACCCAGGAGTGGATCCCCAGAAGTTCGTGAACATAATCCGGTCCTTATGTTCACAGGTGAATAACAATGCCGCTACCCGTAGCAACTTGCTGCTGTA
>NW_008751778.1:458859-475366 GCF_000715545.1 Opisthorchis viverrini
TCGGCCGGCAGTGAACAGTAACCATATTCATCGTCATCATCGACAGCACAGCATCAATTTTCAACACTGATGTTCCGCTGCTCTGCAACCATAATTTCTTTCAAAGCCTTATATTAGGAGAAAGAATAAAAATGAGTGGGCAAAGGACTTACTGCTATCCTACAACATTCTGAAGTGCCCATACCTCCAGATGCTCATTCCGACACTTTGGGTTGAGAATGACTACAAGAACGCCACTGACATCGATTTGCGGCCGTAACACAATGTCTCTAAGTCTTTCAGCTGTAGCATCCTTTCGGTGCTTAACTGCCGTGCCACCGGAAAGGAGCACGAGGGCTGGGATACTGCCAGGTTGCCCAAGCTTAGACAGGGGAAGTCTAGGGGCAGAGGTCGGGTTCGAATTACGGACCTTCCGGTCAGTAAATTCGCGTTCTACTCACTGAGGCATCTCGCCCCCAACGTCTCCATCCAGGTGCAATAGGAACCACGCGGTCCCCATCCTGAAAGGCGAGTAGGATCGACAGTACCGTTCAGTTGTAGCACCCTCTGGGTGCCTAGAGGCCATGCCTCCTGAAGGAAGCACGAGGAGTGAGATACTGTCAGGTTGGCCAAGGCTAGTCAGGAGTAGTCGACACGCCGAAGCTGGGTTCGAACTCGGACGTTTCTGTCAGCAAGTTCGCACTTTACTCACTTAGCTATTTCAAGCTCAATGATTTGTGACGAACTCAACACCTACATATGAAGCTGAACATTGTTGTTCTTCAGTGTTGTTCTTCAATGTACCGAGTGGCAATTAAGCACGGTAGCTTGGAAGACAGTCCCGTCGTCAACTACTAGCCGATGAAGACTAGCTGACTGGGCAGTTCTTGAATGGATAGTTAAGGGATCGGTGTTTTTATGCTACTTAGGCGTAAAATGATGCGCACACTTCTTAGTAGCTGGGCTCGCTGTTAAATCCCACTGATTGACGTAAATTAAGCTATTCTACCACTACAAGCTGATCGAAGCTGCATATCATCACATAGGGTGGTCCTGAGATGGCGAGATGGCTCAGTGGTTAGAGCGCGAATTTACTAACCAGAAGGTCCGCGGTTCGAAGCCGATCTCCGCATCTCGATTTGACCTGTTTAGTCTTGGACAACCCGGCAGTATCCAAGCCCTCGTGCTTTCTTCTGGTGGCATGACAGCTAGGCACTGAAAGGGTGTTACAGCTGGACGATAATCTTTTATCTGTAGGGTGGTTCCGAGCACATCATGCATTCCATTGTTGCAACCTGAGCCAGCTACTAGTTTTTCAGGTAGCATAATTCTTCGTAAAGCAATTAGTAGGCTCGAAGGACATTCAGTTGTTCCGTAAAACTGGGGATTTGAATGACCTTTCAGAACAGCAACCCACATCACAGAGAGAACTACTTTTACGGGTCCCCCGCTTGGTCCTTATTCGGGGCATTATCATCATCGACTCGGGGACCTATTTTATGTAAAATATGGCAAACTGCCGGTCAACGGCTGCCAGACTCCTGTATGAAGTAGAAAGTTTGTGCTATGCCGGATGTGTCCAAGCCGAATTGGAACGATGTGAAGAATAAGATAGGCAAGCTGCAGAAATCTATCGCAAGCCATCAACTGGCTTGGCAGCGAAGCACCAGAAGCATGCTGCAACTGGGCCGTTGGACTTTCGGTCTATAGATTTCTTTGATACCGGCCAAGAATTCTCCATTAAAATGGCTATTCTTGTGCGACAAGCTCTTCACTTCGATTGGTCCAGCACTCTTTTTTTAATTTTCCGTAGGTGTTTCCGAACTTATGTCCTGGCGCCGCTGAGTTTCTGTATTTTTGGAGTGTTTTTGTGGGCACCACATTACTTTGAATCTATGTGGACGTCGATGAGTCATTTTCGTCAAACCAGTCTTACGTCCGTTGTTGCTTTGATACAAATGTCTCCACAGCAGCTGTCTGGAGTTGTGTTTGTATTTGCGACCACTGTATTTTGAGTGTGTTTGGAACTTGTTCATCCACCAACCTCAGTGTTAAGGCCTCAAAAGGCTCTCTAGTCTCCCCTTATGTCCACATTGACTGAGTTTCCTCCTGGTCCACGACGTGGTGGCTTTTTTGAGTGCGACACGTATTAAGGAGTGATCCGTATCACATTCAGCACCACACATCACCTTTGTAAACGAACTGCAGACACCTTCAGCGCACCTCCTGGTGAATTTACGCGAGCAGCAATGTTCGCCCCACATTGAACTACGTGCTTGATAGTGAGAGGTCAAATGCTGCACACATAGTGACCTTTTGTCATTGTCGTTCGTTGATCCGACTTCAAATTGATGTACGTATATCCCCCCGCGTCTCTCGGTTCTTGTCATTCCGAGCATCTAAATCGCTTCACAGGCAGAGAAGTTTGCTCAGAGGTGCAGATTTGACCGGATCCGATAGTTAATGGTGGAGTTTTTCGTCCAACAGTGTGGCACTGTGGGATATAGCTCTGATAAGCATGGCCAACCTTGCCCCCGATACCATCGTCCACAGCCGCACAACCATTTGGAAGCATTATTTTGAAAAAACGAATAAACGTGAATGGGGAAGCAGCTTAATGCTAGACTGTTACAATCCTTCCGAGATGGCTCAAGTGGTTAGAGCGCGAATTTACTGACCGGAAGGTCCGTGGTTCGAACCCGACCTCCGCCACTCGACTTCCCCTGTCTAGGCTTGGGCAACCTGACAGTATCCCAGCCCTCGTGCTTCCTTCGGTTGGCATGGCAGCTAGGCACCGAAAGTGCGCTACAGCTGAACGAAGTACCCACACTTCCAGAAACTCATTCAGGCAATACGGATGGAATCTGATAGCAAGAACGTCACTGACATCGATTAGCAGCCATATGTTGCAGCGTTTCTAACCAGGCGCGGTGGACATTACGCGGTCCCCTTCATGAAGATGAGTCGCACCGACAACACTCAGATTTTTCGCTATATTCTTCATCACCCCTCTGACAGGTCAGAGGTAGACCACCTCTGTGCTTTCGCTACTCTGGATTGAACATGGACAACAGCACTCTTCGGCGAACGACGGTTCGGCTTGCGCAATGCATGGCCTAACCAATGCAGCTTCTGGTGCTCCAGCTTTTTTCGATGGAATTCTAAGTTGCCTAGTTACGGACTCGCTGACACCAACCTTCAGAAGCTATAGTTCTGAGGCCATGTCTCACAACTATACAACAAAATAACTCGTATTGTAGCCCGGTACACACGTCCCTTGAGATTCAGGGATGTGTCGTTTTACGCCATAGGTTTCAAATTAGAAAACGCTACCCGAACCTTGAGATCTGTTCCCTGACCCCCATCCGTCACACCGAACTTATACAAATTTGAAGATACGCAAAATGCTCCACAACCTTGAGTGCCTCTCTTTGGATTGCAAAGGGCGCATTCTGTGATTGCACGTCCGCAAGATTGACCTTACAGTTTGTAGGTGGAAAGCGCGTATCAAAGGACGAGGTAACTTTAGTCAGTTCATCCCAAAACACCTGCGCCTTCGAAAATGAAAGCGATGTCATTTGCATACCCCGAATCCTTAGGTTTCGAAGTCCTCTCAGCATTCTTATAATCTCGTCGATCACGAAATTGAATATGAATGGAGAGAGTGGGCGTCCTTATCGTAAATTACTTAGTATGCGAAAGCTTTTGGAGGGCTTGCGCGTTTCCAAGTCTTGGAACACAAAGAATTCGTCCAAAATCTTCCAGGACAAGCGACTAGGAGGAAAAGATGGTCAGCTGAATCGATTGCACCTTGAAAATTTAGGGATTAAGATGGAAATTCAATCGTTCAGCTGTAACACCCTTTCGGTGCCTGCCTGCCATGCCACCCGAAGGAAGCACGAGGGCTGGGATACTGTCAGGTTTCCCAGCTGTAGACAGGAGAGGTCGGTGTGCAGAGGTAAGGTTCGAACCGTGGGCCTTCCAGTCAGTAGATCTGTTCTGTAATCACTGAGTTATCTGTCACCGGACGCAGTGTTTCAACGCAACCGCCACCAGGCCGGAATCTCGCTCTCTGCTCTCGAGTCATTGCATCACGAGCCAATATATGTGGTCAAGCCTTCGCGGCCGTAAGGGTCTTAGGTTGACCATCCAGAGTACTACTTCACTTCCAGGATTCGACTGAATGAAAGCGATTACCACGAGAATTGTTTCCAAAGTGCTCGGCCCAGCAGTCGAGGCTTCCCTCATCCAAGGTCCTTGTTTTGTTTGTTCATAGATGGTTTCTGGGGACAGTTGCACCGATCAGCTGAAATAACCTCGTGTTTCCGGCTTCCTGGCTCTCCATTCCTCTAATTTTTCATGTCCATCAGGCCTCATAGTCTGTAGGCATGCTAATTTGGATGTCTGATAAGTCATCATTATATTCGGGGCCACGGGAACAGTCCTTCGGGATTCAAGCAGCGCCACCGTTCTGTCTGACATTCATTGCCTCAGGTTACCTGGTAGCCCCTTCTTGATACTGTGCAGAGATATGGTGATCTCGTTCCAGCACGAATTCGTATCCGACGACGGTGCAGCCGGAAAACAGTCCAGAAAACGATTATTATAGGTTTCTCTAACTTCGGGATTGACTAGCCTTCCAGTTGCCAAGCGATCTGTCCGCACTTGATGTGGCCTTTGATAAGGAAGAGGGAAGTGACTCCGAACGATCGCAGAATCCACACAAGTATTCCAAACCGAGTGATGACCGGTTATTGATTCGCGCCATCTGTAACTAATGGCTCTGGCTGGTAAGTCGTTGTAGGACACTATGTGGTGACGACGACTTCGGTTATTTCGAAAGTTAGTACTGCACAAAAACAGCCTGCGGCCAGCACATGGCTCAAGCAATCGTTTGGCGTAAGCACTGAGTCCAATCCATATCGGCGAGATTGCCCAAGTGGTTAGAGCGCGAATTTACTGACCGGAAGGTCCGTGGTTCGAATCCGATCTCCGCCACTGAACTTCCCCTGTCTAGGCTTGGGCAACCTGGCAGTATCCCAGCCTTCGTGCCTCCTTCGTGTGGCATGGCAGCTTGACACCAAAAGGGTGCTACAGCTGAACGCTTTTTTTCATATCGGCCACCTAATTGAGTCTGAGATACGTTAAGCCTGTCCACTTGTGCATCCAGATCTCCACAATAACAACAAATCTGCTCTAGGCCGAGCTAGATCTCCACAATAACAACAAATCTGCTTTAGGCCGAGGTGTCATAAAACTTGTCTTTGATGATGTCACAGCTAGAGTCGGTTGGGGCGTAAAACGCCACAACTAACAGACAATGGTCACCTTTCCGCTTATGATACTCTTTCGCGGAGTATCACGGCTATGGACGGGTATCCAGTCAGGTAAGGATCATCCCGATGAGTGGATGATGCCGACCCTTGCAAATCCCACCGCAGTGATCTCTGGATCACCGGAGGTGGCATCATTTACGATCGTTTTGTTCCATGAAAGCCACTGTTTTTGTTTGCCAGCTACCTGCTACTCGATCTGACGATCCAGTATGGTCCGACAGCTATTGGGCCCTGCAGCCACATCACAATAGTAGCTTTATTCTCTGGAAATACCTTCGACAGGGGAGCCTGTTTCCACACCGAGGTTCAACCCCAATATCAGCATCTTGGCTGCTTCTGTCCAGAGTTGAGCAGCTTGGCAACATCTGAGCCCTCATACTTCCTTCGGATTGCATTGCAGCTAGGCACCGAAATCCAGCTCGAGATTTCAATCCTGAAGCGCGACAAGGCACATGGCCCGGATGGTCTACACCTCGCGCTCTTCAAAGAAGATGGCGAGGTCCTGGTGAACAGTATGACAACCATACTGCAGAAGATTTGGAACGAAAACAGAATACCAGCCGAATCGAGCTCCTCGACCGTCGTCCCAGTTTTCAAAAAGGGAGCAAGAAGGTCGTTGTATCAGTCTGGTATCCGTCGCATCTAAGGTGCTCTCTGGCCTTATTTTGCGCAAGCCGACGAATTATCGAGAGAGGCAGATTCGTGAGAAACAAACCGGGTTTTGCCCTGGTCGAGGGTGCATCGACCGTATCCTTACCAATTACAAATTCTTGAACAGCGCCACTCTTTCAGACGTCCCACGAAGTACGGAAACACTAGCCAGTAAACTAATGGGTGACCCATTCAACTGCGAACTGATGATGTCTCCTCGACTGGGGACGAAGCGCTTGCAAGCCAATTGCCAAGCTCGGTGAGCAGATCAAGTGCCATCCGACCATCTTCATCTCCATACAGGGTTGTCTCAGGTTGCCATGGTTTTTGATATACCGTAGTGGGCGGAGAAGGAAATTAGGGATCAACATTAGAGTTGCAGTGCGGTCTGCGGACACAATGAGCAGTCGGTTCCAGTCGAAAAGTGCTAGTCTAGAATATCTTATTTTTAGAAATATCCTCCCCTGTTACCGTGATCAGACTGGGAGGTTGGATAGGGAAACAGGTCAACATAGTGTGTTTCAGCCTTCTGAGACCTCTTCGCTTGATTGGGAGCGGTATGAGGTATTGCTACAAACGGATGTCACTGGCGTCCGTGGTTTGTCATTTTGTCTAGACTATCTGATTGAGTGAATTTTGGATGTAAGCATTCGGAGTACTCGTGATTAGCTGACCCCAGGCCATCACTTTGAGGATTCCATTGAAGAACGGTAGTGAGGTGCTGGTGTTGCTAATGAATATCGTTTATAATCACACTTTGTTCTCTCTTCCAGTGGCCGATCGTAACTACTGCGTTGGCCGAGAACCGGCACGAGCTTGTGCTGGCCGGGCCGGAAATAGCGAAACTAATAACGGACACAGGCTTTGATGATCGAATATATGCTCTTGAGCGACTGAACTTTCTTGAAATATCACAAACTGGACTGGACTCCCTCTCAGAGAAGCTTGGCAATTTGAAGCAGTTGGCCCAATTGGGCCTCACATCTAACCGTCTAACGCGACTTCCAGATGCCGTAGGACGCCTGAAGTGTCTTCGCTTCCTGGACGTGTCCTTCAATCAACTTTCAGAACTCCCGGAAAAGATATTTACTCAGCTGGATTCACTAACCAGTCTAAACCTCTCAGGCAATGAACTTAAAAAAATACCCGAGGTCGGGAAGTTGTTATCTTTGCAAGAGCTTCGGTCTTCGAAGAACAAATTACAGGTAGGTTTCGGAAATCACGACTAACGCGATACTTTCAGTCTCTACCTGACGGTATCCACCTCCTCCAGTCATTGATCCTGCTGGATGTTTCACACAATAAGCTGACATCAGTGCCTGAAGAAATGAACGGATTGAAGAATCTTAAATCGGCAGATTTTTCAGACAATAGTCTGGCTTCTGTTCCGGCCACTCTGCATCAATGCCGAAAGCTCCACGACTTGCGTTTGCAGAATAATCCGCTGAAAGACAATCGTTTGCGAAAACTTGCTTGTGACACACACTCGCCAAAAGCCTTGTTCGATTATCTGCGGCGTCTTGATGAAGCGGGTGGTAAGGGGAAGAAGGGACGTGGCAAAGCGCCTCCAACCAAAGACATTGAGCCTACAGAAGCAGATACCGCGGATGCAGAACCTACTGAGAGTGTACCAGTTCCTCCCTATATTTCTGTCCAACGACCCGATGAGTCCGAGGTAACATAGGAAAATATTTTGATGGAAAATTTGTGATTCACATTTCTAACTGATTTGAGGTCTCACTGATGCGCCTATAAAGTTTTCCGTTTATCCACGTTTACGTAAGCTTTTGTTTCATGGCGTTTGTAGGTTTGCCTACACATTTAACTAAACTATGGGTATATTTGTATATATTTCGTTGTATATATATTGTATATTTCGTTCACTTCAGTTATTCCGAGTAGTTCTCTCGCTTTGGAATTTAAAGTTTCCGTACGTTTTTTGTGCATGACGGCGTGGAGTTATTTCGGCAGGAATGCGTACGATTTCACCCCCAAGGACTTCCAACAGTAATTTAGGAAAGCTAGAAAGCCTTGTACAACTGTTCCATCCTCACTGAGAATCATTAGCTGTGTGTATCTCACGTTTTGGAGGAATTAGTCCTTAAGGTTAGTGAAACTTCCATTTGAAATCTCGCCCCCCACTGAACCAGTCAACACGTGACCTTATGATGTTCATTGGCTGATTGAAAGCTGAGTGCGAGCCAATCACAATGCTGGTTAGCTGCTCGTAGCCGAACGGATAAGCCGGCTAGTCGGGTTCGTTAGCTGCGCACCGCGGATGATGGCCGATGAGGATGGAACAGCTACGTAGTGCTTTTCGGTGTAGATTGGCTTTACTTACAGGCTGACGTCTCGATTGAGAATCCCAAAATCTCCTCAGACTACGGACAGCAGTTAAGGTACTAGCTATTGCCGACACACAGCTCACAGACCTTCGGACCGCATGCTTCTCACGTGTTTCATATCAGTGTGTGTGTGATCATTAATCCCTCCTGTTTTCTGACTCGCTACTTGTCTTTTGTACTCAGAACTACCAGATATCACAATCCAGCTCAGTGAAAAACGGTCCTCGCCCGTACCTAATCGCTTGTACAGTCCATGGAGTTGTGTTCAAATCTGAGGCCCATTTGAAGTCGTTCACCCGAGCTCAAGAGGAATGGCATCGGGGTGTGGGTCAAATGCGTCGTCGTGCCACTCTGGCCACGCACGATCTCAAGGCCGTGCAGTTCCCTCTTACCTATTCGATGCAAAAGGCCGAAGAGATTGAGGTGAGTACATATCAACCGTGTGCCGTCACGGAGAGACTGGACCCTACTGTGGTGTGGCGGTTTGTGTACCTCGGAGACCCATTGAACTATACTGGCGGGGGAGGGGGGTGTTCGCGCGACACTCACAGAGTCTCTCATACCAGGTTGGTAGAGGTCTAACAAACACAGTCTCCTGGCCTTTCAGGTTGGGGGGTTGGAACATGTATGGCTACATGTTCCGTAAAAATGGTAATGTACTTGCATTTCCCGCCAAACACCGCTGCCTTGCGGTTAGGCTTTTAAGCCAAAGGCTTTGGTTGAGGACCCTAATCGTCCTCCTGTCGTGGTGTGAGCGCCCTGGTAGTATCCCAGCCCTCGTACAACCATTACGGCAGTGAAGCATCAGTGCCAACACTGATGTTGCTGTCTTTGATGATGATCATGATATCAACCGTGTGCATATTGTTTCGACCATTGCCACTACCTTCCTACTGGTGGACAATCTGGTTGTAAATCTTGCCAGATCTCCCCCCCCCCAAAAAAAAACACGTTTTTGCACTCACATCGCTCCCATCTGTCGATCGCAGCAGCCTACTTGTGAGTAAAACGAGCTCTCAGATAGGCCCAGGGAAATCGAAAAACGGTCATTTGACCTCACTTAGTTCGTTAACATCGCTATCAGTAATAGCTGTTTTGAAACTTTTTTTTCCTGCTGTCTTTGTATTAGGTGTCTGCGCTACGCTGCCTACCATTTGGGATCTAGAAAGTTTCGGAGCGGAGCTGAATTACCTGTCAGTCTTTTATGAAAGTGTTTATGCCGCAAACAAAGGTTTCTTCAAGTAGAGCGGTTGAACACTGTTGTCAAACTCTTCACACAATTGATTGATAGAAAGCAACGAATACAGTAGTCATCCTAACAAGCACTTTCCCCTCCCCGGAGGAAGTAACTTTAGTGAATATGAAATTTATACCACATGATACCGTCGCAAACAGCCCCCTCCCAGAACGCCACAAACCCGTCCCACCATAGATTATCAGAAGCCCAATATGAAGTATCTTCTGAATATACTTTTTTGACCGCAAGAGTAGTGTAGTGTCGTGGGTGATAGCTGAGTGATTTAGGAGCTTGATGCACTTTATTCTGTTTAGTCTAGTTACTCGAGTGGGGAAACCTCAAGGAAGAAGACAAAGGACGTCAGATGAAGATCGGCTATATTGCAGATGAACCAATGGAAGAAAGGGCGCTGAGCCTCAGTTGGCTACAACAGAGAGAAAATGAAATCTCAGTGAAATATTACAAAAGGTAGAATTGTTCGTTAGGACCTGAACGTCCTAACACCTCCCTTTTCAAAATCTGTGTACTTTTTCAGATGTGGAATCACCTGCATTGATGTAAATGGTTTTGGGTTACGACTGGACCACCGTCTTGGTGTGCATATGGATTCGACTGGGGGGTTGTCCGTTTGTCCAGGGGGCACATGTGTTAATGGCAACTCAAAGGTATCCCCAACAATATGTCAAAAGGAATTGAATTATACGATGTAGCCGGTGCAGCGCATCCAGGACAAAGTTGATTCGCGTGACAAACCCATGTGGTAGACTGTACGTCAATTTCGTATATGACGTTACCCACGCGGCGCTTGATGTAACCATGAGTCCATTTCTCTCCACGGCTGCGATAGTCCTTAGACAAGACCGAATCACCGGGCTTATAGGGGGCGTAAACGGCACCATGATGGCGGTTGAACTGCCGCTCCATTTATGTTTTCCTTTTTCGTAGGTTGGGAAGTAAATCAATCCTTGTCTTTGCTTTTCCAAGCAGACTAAAATGCCGCTCACGTGAGGACATAATGAGCTGTCCCGAGGATACTGGCCTGAGGAACAACCTTAATGAGATAAGAGCGGCACAGCTATTTTTCTATTGGTTACATATTCAGTCAGTATTCGATAGGCATGATAACCTGCTCCGTCTGAAGAGACAAGGGGGGGGGGGGGGGGGTAGTCAGAAGGACTCACTTAGACTTCAATATAGTGGTTGGGCTGAATGCATGTGTTGAATGCGATGTTGCCTTAATATTAGTTTCATTGTTTAGCCACCGTACCAAGTGAATTTGCGGACATATTTAACCATCGGGCACTTGTTGTTTGGATGTGCGATTTGAGTACGACCGTTCCAGTTGTTCAAGGGTGTCTTTTTATAGCGGGTGCTTAAAGTGCGCTTACTTAGCTTCTCTCTGACGCCATTTGAACTACCCAGATCAGACTTTTTGTTTCTCCTGAGACCATCATCGGAACAGGTATACCCAATGAAGTTAGAGAATCCGATCATAAAGGGAAGGATAGATGGAGCTTTATTCATTCGGAATAACCCGTTATTAAGTTGGTTAATGATAGATTATCTAGAGTCTTTATGCTTTGCAAAGATGTCCTTTACCCTTCCAGCTAACTGTGGAAAAGTCTATTTGAAGCGGCAACTTGGGCGTGATCTCTCAAGGTCCCCAAAATGAAAGTAAAGTAAGCCACATTGAAAGACCCCCAAACAATAGGGTATTGTTGTCCCTTCGAACGACAATTGTCACCTTTGAACAAGCGCCATTTTCAAAAGTTCCTTTTCTAGCATCCTCTAGTGCTAGGTTAACATATCTATTCCGAACATGGCCAAAATGACTGCCTTGTCAGCCAGGTCTCATCAGTCTTATAAGTGGCGTGGCTTATCGGTCAAGGTTTATCAGTACTGAGGAAACGTTACGATTGGCCTCTACAATGATCCAAATCCGGTATTATCTGTCGGTATCGTGTATTCCAATATCGTGTGAGTCTGAAGCGTCCTCAATAGGACCGACCCTGTCCAACTTCTTTATCCTTCGTTCAGCTGTAACACCCTTTGGGTACCTAGCTTCCATGTACCCGAAGGAAGCACGAGGGCTGGGATACTGTCAGGTTGCCCAAGCCTAGACAGGGGGAAATCAAGATGCAGAAGTCAGGTTCGAACCACGAACCTTCCGGTCAGTAAATTCGCGCTCTAACCACTGAGCCATCTCGCCCCGACCTGTCCGACGCCATGATGCATTTGTTTGGTCAGTTCTCAAACACAGTAACCCAAAATGAAGTGTGCCATTGGATTGATTTTGGAATTCGCTCACTTTAAGTCCTGTGCTCGTGATGATGAGGAAGCTACCGTTCATCCACACTGACCAGCAGGCAGGATAGCACCGATCCAGTTTTCCAATAATCAGCTGGCCGAAATCAGCTGAGTGGAACCGATGCACCAGCTGATTCACACTGATATGACAAACTACCATTAACCGTTAACTGACAACCGATGTCCTAACTGACTGTGGAAGACGTGGAGGTTGGGGAGTGTGACTATGTTTCCATGGCATATTCGCCAGCCGAAACGGTCCGATGTTTTGACCACCAATGGTAGCCTTCATAAAAGAACAAAGTACCAAAAGTTATGCATTTTTCAGGCTTACAACGGTAACAGTTGTTGGCTAGATCGCCCGTTGTTCGAACTTCCCCGTGGCTTCTCAGTTGTTCTCCTGTAGGCTTCGGTAACCCCGCCAATATCTTAACGTTCTTGTTTCCTTCAGGTTGTATTTCCTTGATACACGAGAAGGGGGTTGCAAATCAAAACTCTATTGTCGTTTACGTGTCGCTGTTTGGTTACAAACTGGTGCATTTTAGCATAACTGTCGGTCCACCCAGGAGCGTCTCCGTTTCGTCAGTAACAACAGGCAATAAATGCATTCGAAATAACGAAAGCCACAGCGCCAGGTTGCTTTGAATTCCAGATCTGGCTGCTGTGTTCTATAAGCGATCCAGCAGCTCATGGCGAAGATGCCTTTTGGTTAGAAGCAACTTAGTGTACAAATGAGTGTAATTCGCCAATTACCTACTGTCTCTGTTCAAGCAGGCTATAAGGTTAACGGGAACTCGGGAACTATCCCCAACTCACGAGGCTGAAAGCAGTAGTGAGCTATCAAAGAGTTTTTAGCAAACCCGTGAGTAGTGTGGTCCATCAATAAAATCCACTGTGGTATCTCGACTATGGTCCCATCTGAAATATGGGGCCATTCTCGAGAAATACACTCATTTGCAAATCAATTTGGTTTTCACGAGATACTCAGCTGAATCTCTCGTTTATGATATTCTACAACTGAATGTGCTGCACACAGGTCGCCTCATGTTTTAGTCGGCACGATGTTCGATATATCGCAGTATATTTTCATAAACGAAACTACTCGCAAGGTTGCTGAAAACTCTCCGACAGCCCACGAGAGATTCATTTGAGTCTCTCGTGAAAACCAAATTAATTTGCAAATGAGTGTATTTCTCGAAAACAGTCCTATTGGGGTTCAAGTAGAAAATAAGGTTGACGGAAACTCGGGGACTGCGCCTACCTGATGAGCCTTGAAAAGAGCGATCGGTCGTGGGCTTTCGAAGAGTTTTTCAGCACTCTTGTGAGTAGTTTCCTTTACGGGGCCATTCTGTTAAAGAATGTCCTACACGAGCGATTCACATGACTCCCCCGTTGAGAACAAATTATTTTGCAAATCATTGTGTCCGGCCTTCAGTTTATGTTTGTTTCTGTCAATCATTGGTCGGTGCTTTGCGAACTTTCCGAATGTATTTGTGGTTTTTTATTTGCCCTTGTGGTTTTACTCGCAAAAGGCTCATTGCAAGTGACCATGGTAAAAGCAATATGCTGTCCTGGGTCGTACACCAAGAAAGACTGTACAACACACCAAGGTACTCTCACATGTGGATACATAATTTGACCAAGCTAAGAATACAATCACATCAGAGGCAGCAATATTATTCTTAATTAGGATCTCGTTCTGTAAGTGAAGCCGATCAATGCTGAAAAGCTGGGAAGCATTGTACAGGTGCTTCATCCTTACTGGGAATCATCAGCAATGCACATCTCAGGAAACTTCACGGAGTCATGAACCCGGGACTTTCCGGCTAGTATTTTAAGCACTTGTGCGTTTGGTCACGAGCGGCTGATCAGCGGTGTGATTAGCTCACATTTAGACAGGATGTCGCTTCACATATCCTTCACTCGTCAGGATAGTTTTATTCTTTCTCTCAGTTCATCTCAGAATTCTTGATTAGGAAACCCTCACGGATGAGTACTAGAATTCCCCAATGTCGGTATCCAGTACTGAGAGTTTCTCAATATGGATTACTAAGCACAGATGTGTCCTGCGTGTTTACAGGGCTAAATGCAACCTTACTGCTGGGTAGTTCGCTTGAAGCATAGAACCGAGGCATGGGATTTTCCCCCTGTCTCCTAGCGAGAGTACTTCACCCCAGGATTGAAGGCTAGGTAAATACTCTGATATTCGTAATACACTACTCATAAGGTTGCTGAAAATTCGTCGACAGCCCACGACCGGTTTCGCCCTTCTTGGGACTCATCAGGTAGGTGCAGTCTCCGAGGTTCCGTCAAACTTATGTTCTGCTTGAAACCAAATTGCACGAAATTAGCGAAATGCACTCATTTGCAAACTGATTTTTTGCAAGAAACTCACCTAGAACCCAGCTGAATCGCTCGTTTGTGATGTTTCCGGGCAGCTGAGTGCGCTGCTACAAACCGCCTCATGTTTCAGTCGCTACGATATTCGAGATATCGCGATACATGTATATTCGTAATGCACTGCTCATAAGGTTGCTGAAAATCCGTCAACAGCCCACGACCGGTTTCGCCCTTCTTGGGAATCACCAGCTGAAACATCAGATGGCTTGGTGCAGCACATTCACTTGTCTGGAAACATAAACGAGAGATTCTGCTGGGTTCTAGGTGAGTCTCTCGCAAGACCAAACTAGTTTGCAAATGAGTGTATTTCGCTAACTCTCTGACATATTTATCTCTGAGGAGCAAATGTCACTAACCCAGATTTGCTAAGCTATTGTCCCACAGAAACCGTCGTAGGCAGTGTTGATTTGTCACTCTGCAACTTGACTTATGTTGACTGATAGTTCTCCCGAGGTTATACGCACGGCACCATTCATTGGTTCAGATTGTAGGTGACAAGACTGGAGTCGGATAAATTAACTCACAAAAACCCGGCGTGTGTCGATTCTTCGACATTTTCTTCATTCCTTGTCTTGTGGCCTTTGAGTTTGGGTAGATGGTGCTAAGTCGATACCCAGATGACAGGTTCGGTGAGTGTGCTGAAGGCTTTTAATCAGTTGCTTCTCATCTGAGGGAACGCCGCATCTCCCGAAGATGTTTTCCTTAAATAAAGTACTGTGACATGTTGTACTTCTCCGGTTGCAACGGCGCTTCCTGATTAACGTATTTGAGGTGATGTTAAGTTTGCTTGCGTCAAAATTAACCCCACTGTTTATCCAATCGGTGTTTCACGTTCCCCACTCCTTTCTAACTTATCCTTATGTTCGATTTGTTGCACAGATACACGTTCTGAACGATAACGCCCCGAGTACTGGTGACAAGTTTCTATCGAAATTGTATCAAGAAGCCGAGGCAGACAGAAAAACCCGAAAACAGGCCAAATTCAGTCAACTCTACCGATATTTGAACCTGCTTAGCCTGGAACCAAACGATGTCAAAGATGGATTCAGGGACAACCTAATCCCTATTGTTAAAGACGCCTCGCAAACGGTGATCTCGATGCCACCTCTCACCAACTGCCAGCAAACCCGTGTGAGTGACAGTCTGCCTTGGGAATTTTTCCTCAAGTAACCCTCTAACCCCTTTTCGATGTTGACCATGATCATTTGAACTCGTGACCAGTGCGACTCAGTCTCCAGTCATATTACCTGTGTTTTCTGCTCGAGCAGTGGTTTTCAGAGTTGATTTTTAATCGTTCAGCTGTAGCACCCTTTCAGTGTCTGGCTTCCATGCCACACAAAGGAGGCACGAGGGCTGGGATACTGCCAGGTTGCCCAAGCCTCGACAGGGAAATTCGAGTGACAGAGGTCGGGTTCGAACCACGGACCTTCCGGTCAGTAAATTCGCGCTCTAATCACTTAGTCATCTAGCCCCCTTCAGGGTTGATTACCTCACCCCCTTCCGACTCTTTGTCTTTGCTCAACACCATCCGTCACCCTCCTTTTATCATATACGCCATCTTGAAAGGAACGTGACCAAGCGCCCAGACATCATTGTTGAACCGAGTCCATTTCCGGTCTGGTAATTTGGACTCTGTCGAATGCAATCCACTCAAACTGTTTGTTATTGGAAACCCCCACTATGGCGGTCAGTCTAGAGTAGTCTAACAATAAGGACGTGGTTTGAAGTGGTGCGTGTGGCAAACGTATAATTGACGTGGAACTTCACATATCAATACTATCGAACGATCCCTCATTATCAACTGATCTATTGCACAATGTTGCCGTTCTATCCAAACTGATTTACTCGTCATGTCCAAGTACAGTCTTCTCTTGTACGTGCGCAGGGTGTACATATTGTCTCGCCAGGTGACTTAAGAGGCGTGAGGAAGATTCACCACCTCCGCGTCTTCTGAATCTACTCCAGTGTCGTTGTTTCCCCGACGATGGACGGAAGTTAATAGTCATTGAAATTGCTTGGATATTCCCATGGTTTGAAAAATAACACAGTGACGAACATTAATGTTTTCGGGAACTCGTCATCAGGTCAGTACATATCTAATGGTTAAAATAAGAGCGAGAAATGAAATACGCTGCGAAGATTGGTTAGTGAAATGCATAACATGGAGACACGAACGATTGGTTATCTGCGCCCCTCCAACCCCCCATGTCGCATCTAGTTGGATGCCGTGAGACAGTGAAGAGGGCTGTTGA
>NW_008751778.1:475525-491388 GCF_000715545.1 Opisthorchis viverrini
AATATACAACCATATTCTGGGTGAGGACTGGCATCTTGGCTTTGAGGTTTAAGTTGAGCAAAGGGTTTGTTGTAAACCAAGACCGCAGAGCTGCAGCCGGAAACGTGCGTTGTAAGGATTGGAACAAGCGGCGATTGACTATGTCCGCCTGCAGATCGCCTTTATACGGTAGACTCAAGGATATTGGTTTCTCTCCGACGGTCATGATAGGCGGTTGGATAGGGCGGTCGAACATATTCTTGGTTATTCATTGAAATTGATCAATTCAAGTGCAGTTTCTGCTGAAAACTAGTGGAACTGAGATTTCCTGATGCACCCAAAACGTGCGTCTGTTGTAGTCTGTCGTTTGTATTGAACGAGTTGTTTTTGCGCCAGCCTGCGAGATGGCTCAGTGGTTAGAGGGCGAATTTACTGACCGGAAGGTCCGTGGTTCGCACCGGACCTCTGCCTCTCGACTCCCCCTGCTTAGGCTTGGGAAACCTGGCAGATTCTTGGTCCCCGTACTTCCTTCTGGTGGCATGGCAGCCAAGCACCGAAAGGGTGTTACAGATGAACGATTTTTTCAGCTTGATGACCGGCAACAATGGGTGACAAAATCTGTATGATTGAATAGCTCTCTAAGATTCCAACAAAATGGTAATTATCGTGATCCCGACAAATAATGGTTTATCGCAGTTTGGTTTATCTTTTTGCCCAACTTTAGTGGCTGAAGATGGCTCGGTGGTTTATCACGCGAACCTGCTGATCGGAAGGTCCGTGGTTCGAACCCAAACCCGGCACCTCGACTGCTTCTGTCTAGGCTTGGACAACTTGACAGTGTTCCAGCCCTCGTACCTCCTTCGGGTGGCATGAATAATTATTTATTATATATTCATTATTTAACCTCAGTGGTTCTAATACTCGAAATGGTTACTTTTTGGTGTCTTGCATGCGTGGATTAGTTTGTGAGGAACCTTGGTCGTTGATTCTAGAACACAAACCGCCACTTAGCTCCTTTTTACTTCCGTTATAACGAGATTGGAGCTCGTTTTGTCAACAATTTTAATCAGCCATCTTTTTTGCTAGTTTGACAACCAGTATCCGGACAGTTTTTGTGCGATGCCTGCACAAATTGAGTGGGATGAAACCCCCGTGATTTTCTGAGTCTGTCCATTCATCCACTTGGGCCGGTGTACAAAGTTCAAAGCACTGTTATTCTGATCAGTTCGCAGCGGTATCTGACGAGACATCCCAAATTCCTTCACAATCTACTTATTTAGATGCCATAGTTATTGTCTATGAACAGTTGTGAGGTTTTTCTGCGTGAGCTAAGGTCTCATTGAGGCTATTGCCGAAGCAGATGTGATACCTTAACTCACGAGCGCCATGCCAATACACTTGGATTGCCCTTGATGATTATCTCATCAATATCTTGGACCTGGTGGTGAAAAAAGAAGGCCTTCGCTGTGGAGCTATGTATTAGAAAATGCCAACTGAACAGTTACCGACTATTGGACAGGGAGGCAAAACTCTCAAATGCATCTTGTTTTCAAAAACTGAACACCCACCTTCTGTTTAACGCGTCTTCCTGAACTTTCCTGGATGTTCATTGGCTGCTACTCAAATCCAAGCAAATGCGACTCCCCAAATTTCGTAAGAAAGCTCACTTTTCAAGAGACGCATAGGGGATCTACGAGAAAACATACTGCTCGCATGCCTCTCCCATCAGTAGCATCACCGTTACACTGGGATTTCAACCACTTGTCGAATAACAATAGTATTAATGAGCGTTAGCAACCATTCAATGCCACGTTGAGTTGGTCACGTGCGACAATCGTCGGTATGGGACAATTTGTCCGTGTTCAATTGGTTACTAATTCAGCTCAAATTAGAGGGACTGTTTGCGGGTAGGACACCAGTTTACTTACTCGCCCGGCTTCTAGTTGCACACACAGTTTTGGAAACCGCGTACGTTCAAGTTACGTCTCTCTATGTCTTCGTAATGCACTACTCATAAGGTTGCTGGAAATCCGTCGACAGCCTACGACCGATTTAGCCCTTTTTGGGGCTCACCAGGTAGGCGCAGTCCCCGAGTTTCCGTCAAACTTATGTTCTACTTGAAACCAAATTGCACGAAATTAGCGAATACACACCTGAAAACATCACAAACGAGAGATTCAGCTGGGTTCCAGGTGACTCCCTCGAAAAACCGAATTAGTTTGCAAATGAGCGTGTATTCGCTAATTTCGTGCAATTTGGTTTCAAGTAGAACATAAGTTTGACGGAAACTCGGGGACTGCGCCTACCTGGTGAGCCCCAAAAAGGGCTAAATCGGTCGTAGGCTGTCGACGGATTTCCAGCAACCTTATGAGTAGTGCATTACGAAGACATAGAGAGACGTAACTTGAACGTACGCGGTTTCCAAAACTGTGTGTGCAACTAGAAGCCGGGCGAGTAAGTAAACTGGTGTCCTACCCGCAAACACCGTCGGTCCCGTTCGATCTGGAACTTGTCGAAACGCTCAAGCATCACTACCTTGTAAAAAATGATTGTGCACGTTTTGAGCGTCATTCAGTGTAGCCCTGGAATTTTGGTCGTAGGTTGTCGGTTCTAAATTGTTCATCGTTCTGTTACCGCCGATGTAACTCTTATCTGTAACCGAACCGATTGGGTCGTGCAACAGTGCTGCTTCCTTCAGAGAGCAACGCGCCCAAAACGTGCGACAAATTGGTTGTCATAAGGGTTGATCGAGGGATCCTTGTACACGGATTTTTTTTACAGGATTTATGGTCTCATAATATGTCATTATTGGTCCGCTACAGCGAGGGCCACTGGTGCTAGACATCAGATTTGTGTGCCGTATAACTTGATACGATTGTGCATCGTCACCAGAGAAGAACAGTGACTGTTCACTTACAACCATATCAGTTTATTTGAATAAAGCCTTATTGTTATGGCTTGCTGAACGGTAGTGCAACTCTGTATCGGTCCCTTGACTTCCTGCTTCGCCCATTATGGTATATCAAAGGGCACGGTAGCTCTACACAGCCCTTTGTGGAGACAAAGGAAAATTAGTACAACTGTATTTATAGGGTAGTCACAGTGTGTTCCACAAGGTCGTGTCAGAATCTCCGTGAGGGGGCGAGAAGCGTCGAGTCACAGGTGCTTGACTCGGATTGGCTGGCATTCTGATCAATCAGGGCATGTCTTCGTTTGGCCCGTGTCCTGCACGTGGCACATCCGTCCAAATGATGTGCTGTTCGGTTATTAGGGACGGCTGGCCCCCGAACACTTATAATGTGAAGGAAAAAATGAAACAGCTAGAAGGAACTAGGGCTAACCCAGCACAAAATTCCAAGGTACACGCACACTTCCAACATTCACTCAGATGGCCCAGATGAAATCTGACAGCATGAATGCCACAGACATCGTTTTGTGAGCACAAGGAGAATCACATGAAAGGCGAATAGTACCAAGTCCTTCCTTCATATCCTTCATTCCCTTCTTTCTTGGTGTTGGTTGATCTGTTCGCCGAGCTTGGTTTGCAAACGTTTCATCCCCAGCCGAGGAGACATCGTCAGTGTGCAGTTGATTGGGTGCCCAACTGAATTTATATAGTTTTTGAAGAGTTTATATATGTCATATGATTAGCTGATTGGTATATACCTTCCTTGTAGTATCATTTGCCCAACTGTGACTTGTCTGCGTTTTGGTTTGTTTGCCTCGTATTCCATTGGTTGGCTGTATGGCTGTTTTGTGATGTTTTAGGTCTGTTTTCGATTGGTCCGTTCCCGGTTTGTGGTCTCTGTTCCTCGAATTCGCTTGGCTGTGGTTACTGCTTCTATTTTTGGTAGTTTCCTCAGCCTGATTGTTTTAGTTTGTCCGCCTCTGCGTTCTGTAGTGGTCGATAGACTGGGTCGACTTCGATGTGTTTGTTAATCGCTTTTCCAGTGAAGTGCCATGCCTCCATGAATTCACGTCTTTTCTTCGTTCTCGCCTGGGCCTTCTCCCTTGTCAAATTCTCTTCGGCTCTCCGGCTTATGCATGGGAACCAACACTCTTCTCAACATGGGTAACACGTGGCCCAGTCACCGTATCTTGCAGCATTCTATGCTTTCTCTAAGTAAAGAACCGCCTACTTCACCAAAATCCCTTGGTCATTTCATCGCGAATTCGCTGGTTCCAGTCAATTCCGACCTTGTTCATAGATATCGTAGTCTGTCCAAAGTGGCCAAGTCTCACAACCGTACAACAATACAGCCTCACTGTGGTCCGATACGTGCGTCCTTTAAGACCCAGCTCCAAAAATGTACGACTGGAAGTCCTACCGTCTCTTTCTGCAGGTTGCCATATCAACAGGCGTCTTTAGACAAGCATCATCGCCGTCCCCCCTTCTCGGGAGATTAGACGGAGTCTGATGGTAAACATGTTGACATTTCAGCTCTGCTCTGTGGACATTTTTTTCCAGGAAGTTCCTGGTTTTGAGAAAAGCGGGCGTTGCTTTAGATGGTTTACAGACATGCGTAAGTTTCATGTCACGTTTTGGGCTTGCTGGGTTTTGTGGAGCCAAGTCGATGTTAGTGAATGTAATCAGTCCTGACAGCTATATCCAACGGGCAGCATGCATCCATGATCAGGCACAGGAATGGCACGTTTCGTTAGAGTGGCAGAGCGCGTGCGCACTGCATGTCTAATGCGCCAATTGCACGTTGACGTCATGGCAGTGCTATAAGTGGTGGCGGTTCGCGCCATGGGCCTTTTCCACCCGATTCGTCGCTTGACCCGTCCTGCCTATCATAATCATCATTACTGTTCTACTGTAACTCCCTTTCAGCGCCTAGCTGCCACTGCACCCAAAGGGAGCACTAGGACTGAAATACTGTGAGCGCGCCCAAGCCTAGACAGGAGCAGTCGGGCTTCTGAGGTTGGATACGAACCACGCATCTTCCAATCAATCAATTCGCGCTTTAGCCACTTAGCTATCTCGAGCACCCTGTCCGTACATAATGAATGTCCAGCTAAGTGCATCTTCCGGTCATTTCCATCCTCAGTGATAAGTTCCCAGGTGGGTTTCTACTGGTTCGTCGACATCGTCCTGCATCTGGAATGGGTGTTGTGCGAATGCACTTCGAAGCACGGAATCGAGTCCGAAAACTTATTCACATGCTTCTCACGGCCTAAAGCATCAAAGGCTAGAACAATATCCTCATACAAAATTCAAGATCACGTCCCCAGCGCTTTATTTAGGACACTGTCATTAGGGAAGGTAAACAGGAATAGTACCAACACACATCCCCTTTGGAGTTATTAGCTGAGTAGAACAGTCTTTTTTTACTTGGTATAAGGTGTACGCGCACACCGATCAGTTGACGGTAATGTACTTTTTGGACGTTCAACCACCCTTGGACAAATGCTATAGCACTGTTGCGTCAAAGACACGCTTATTATCCGGGGTGGTCATGGTGGCTACACGGCTTCTCTGACAGCTGCTGGAGTTCGACTACTCGACCGATTCACTCTCTTTCTGAACGAAACCCTGTTTGTTTTCCACATCGGTGGAGCTTGCGGATTTGATTTTTTTTTGGTGAAGCATGGTGGCTGTTTGCATTTTGGACACTGTGGAAATCGGTCGGTTGTCGTCGCCGGGTCGCCCCATTCACGTGAAAGATGAATAGGTTGTAGGCTGTGATTGGACGGATGGCTGTCGTGATGGTTTGAATTTATGCTATCCACAGAATCCATACACACAATAAAATGCAGCAAAGGAAGAGAGTGCTTTGTCAGGATGAAGAATGACTGGTCACGGTAATCATCTGATATCGTGTGAAGACCCTTACGCCAGCTTGAGTGCATGAATCGGAACAGTTTAATGATTTCCGGTAGAGCTGCGTAGGAGAATGATGAAATCATTCCCGTACTCAAAAATATGGACAAATCCCGGCGAAATCAGATGCGTTTCACATTAAGATAGGGATAAGGAGCTTCATCTTCCCATGGTGGATAGTTACACACCAGTCGATTGACACTGGAAATTTCGAACTGAATCATCATACCCGACTTCAGGTATTTTCTTTACTTTTGACCTGCATGTACAATCTACTCAACCTTTTTTTAGCGGACTGATGATTGGCTATGTTCCGCTTATCGTTTCATAATCCGGCTTTTCACACTTCTTATGAATGTGTGGTTATGTGCGACATTCTATATCATTTCTGTAACAGAACAACAAGTTCATTTTAACGCCTCTGCACAGGTTAGCAATAGTGCTGGAAATTCATGATTTGCATGTTTCCATTATTATTTTATGCGTTATGTCATTCAGTTTCCTACAAAAGTTTCATTTTTCATCTCTTCTGCTATTCTATTGTTTTGCGCACTTCAGCTCGGCGTATCAACTACAGATCTGTTGGTGGAGGTGTCGGGAGCAAGTCTGGCGTTTTGCAAAGAACTCGCTGAGGCTGTCATTGCATGGCTGCTGGAGAACGCTTGTTCCCCAAATCAGAGGGAGTCATCTACGCTGTCCACAATACCTGCAAACTGTTTGGTGGTTCGACCCATCCGGGTTATCGACTCTGAGTCTACATCACAGCTGAGTAGCATCTACCCATCCCGGTTAGATCTGACGGCGCCCAATTTTAACACTGTGCGGTAGACTAATTGCGTGTTGTGGACATCCTGTCGAATATGCCTATTTGCAACACAGTGCGGCGATTTGATTTTTCTTACTCAGAATTGGTCTCTGCATTTTTCTTCCATAAAGCTGGATACTTTCGTGGTTTTTTCGTTGTTCTTTTTCGGCAGGGGCCACTCAAAGCAGAGTATTTTGTTACGGTGTGGCTCTCTGAAGCTCAAGACTAGCACAAACAAATTTGGGTGAACTTCCTGGGACGGTGGTGCAACTCCAGAGTCAGGCCTTTACCTCCTGCGCCGTCCACTGGGGCAAACACCGTCTTCGGGTGGCTCTTTATCGAGAAGGGAGCAGTACGACTGCGTTTATATGGTCACCAAGGAGCCTTACAAAAATCGCCCCAGAATCCTTATGGGGGCGGGCGGGCTGTGAATGCTCTGAGCAAGGGCATGCCTTCATTTCTCCCAGCCCTTACATGAGATGGTCGACGTGTTGCTGGGTCATTAGGAGCCGCTGGCCTCCGGTTAGTAGTCGACCTTCGAGCAGTGTTCCGAAACCATCGCATGCCCCGCGCAATTTTAACTAGTGTTTGCTTCGACAGAATATATGCTTTGGTGCTGGCCCGCGGAGGAAAATATCCAGCAACCTCGGAATTCATACACGACTCCTTCATTTAAAAACTGAGCCGGTTATAGCTCTAACACAGGGAATATTAGACGTAATTCGTGGAGTCCGACCAGCTGATATGTCGAAGGATAATGCACTCTCCTGAAAACCGCTTGGCGTACCTAAGTATTGCTGATGTGGTGTCCACCAGACCCGCGCAATGTTTCAGAGGCGACTATCAAACATGGTCATCAAACATATTCTACACGCAGCAGACGCGTCTTTAAGTAGGACGGGCCGAACCGCAGCCTAGTGCCCGCTATTCTCGACAGCCAATTTGAAGTCAGGTCGGTGCTCCACGCGTCGCGCCAACAGCGTTTGCGGGTGCTGTCCTGGCTTTCCTAATTCGGGAAGCAATTTGATCCCTCACCAGTTTGTTGGAACACATGATTCCATCCGGACGCATGCACTTTCACACCACTACAATCGGTTAATCCGCAAGCGTATCAAGCCTTGTTTGTCGTTTTGTCAGTGCGACGTGCTTACCGGATTTTCGCCTCGGAATTATTTAGGTAATTCGAAGTGTTTCATATTCCAAGGGGTCTCATCCAGAAGAAGCAATGGCGTTGGACTACGTATTGGCTCGGATAAAGGCTGGCTTTTATTTCGATCACGGATTGGTACACAGGGTAGAGGCTTCCGCCCAAGTTTTGTGTGTTTGTTATGTTCCAGCAGTTGCCTTTCCCCCAAAAGGCGCAAGCGGAAAAATGGCGAAGCACTGCCCTTTAAGTTCTCAGAGAGGGGTAGTAAGCTCTCTAGTGAGAGGACTCGCGTAGAAAAGCGTCTAATAGTGCGCTGAACTCGTTACTAGATGTAGGGGAAGGTTATTCCATGTGGCAGCCACCAAAAATGAGAAAAAAATGCCGAATAGAAGAGTGCGCTCTGTGCTCGAAAATCTTCCCCGCCGTGTCTTAGCTGAGTCAATGGAGAACAACCTTTTGGGTAAACCAAGGAGTCGATGGTACTTCGGGGATCAAGCACCGAGAGACGCCTTTCCTCATTCGCGCATTTAAGGCCGGCAACCGTTTCTGTAGCAGCTTGTTGGTTGCGCCCAAAATGGCTACGTCCTTATTTCGTCCTGAGTGGACAAACTGGCTGGCTTACTCAAGAAACGGTCTGACTTAGACTTTAGAGTATCTTGATGTCCATGCTGGAGAAGACGCACCGAATCGTCGTATAACGGCGAATGCCTTTTGAGCTGATTTTTCATGGTTCCATGAGAAGGACGCATTCGAAGATGGCCAAATACCTAAATCCTTTTGGCATCTATCATCGTGATGTCTTCTGTTCTTTCTCACCATGCGTGACAAAGGCATTTCTGAGTCCCCTCCAAATGACGCATGGGCGCGTGCCAGTCCAATAATCACTGCTTCGCAGCGTCTACATCCGTTTGGAGGGCATTGACATTCGAATTCCAGGATTTCAAGTCGACCGCAAGAAGTGGACGCGGACTTGTTAGAACCTCTGGAAGTTCGTTGACGTATATCAGACTCAGCAGTGGTCCCAAAACCGAGCCTCGACGAACTCCGGTGGAGAGCAGCGCCGGTCGAACCAACTTCAACCTGCTGTGTTCTGCCTGACAGCAACGCCCTAATCCAGTGTAGAAGTTCCCATTGAGTCCCACAAAACTCGAGTTAGTGGAGTGGCGGGAACGGAAAACTCGTTTGAATGCTTTTTAATAGTCCAAAAATATGGCATCCCATATGAGTCCCTCATCCTTGGCTTGGGTTAAGCTGTCCATTAAACACGAGCATGTTTGTTACGCAAGAACGCCTTTGGAAGAATCCGTGGTGAACTGGAGATATCAGGTTTTTGGTAGTACGATGATTTGGGATGGCTCGCCTTAGGATGCGTTCCATCACCAGCTTGCATGGCAAGCTAGTCAAACTAATAGGCCTGTAGCCACCAGGCGATATCCGGCCATCCGTTTTGTTGATTGGTATGATAATTGCTTCCTTCTTAGAGGAGTGAAGTCCGCCTTCGTCAAGCTACTGACGAAACACCAGGCAGAAATGATTTGCCACTGTAAGTGTGGAGTATCACGGTCAGGTTAGGCACCACGGCCTTGACACTCTTTGACAAGTGTAATATACAAGCCGTGTGGACAAGGCACTTCATTGCTTTAAAGAAAAGTGTCATGCTGGGCTTCAGGTCATTCAAAGAGTACATAAAAGTTTTTATAAACGGTTCGAATCAGGGGATTCTTGTAAAATCTACCATGATGAATGAAACTAGATGTTTTTCTGCTTCTTTATCGGCGACATTCCAGTTATTTGTCTTGATACTTCCGAGTAAGCTAAATGAGCTTTCAAAACTACCTAACTCACGAACGCTTTCTTAACTTCCAATAGGTTTCCCAGAGGACTGAGTCATCTTTTATCTTGCAGGGAAAACATAAAAAGATTTACACGCTTCCGATTTATTGCGCGATCTAGCTGGTATGGCGCTGCTCGCCCCGGGATTTACGTTCGGTCTAAAGGAGCTTCAGTTGTTTACTAAGGTTGCTCACAACACATCCACCGGCAGCACAAACCGTAAAGCATTATCACTTTTGTCTTTTAGGTAAACTGTCCAGCTGAAGCGCCGCTCAGTATTCGGACAGTCGGATCGATTTCTCGAAAGCTACGGCATTTTCAGGCTTGCCACTTCATGGTGTAGAATGTCTATGTATATTGTATATTTCCCCGTATTATTGAAAAGTATCCACTATAGTGATTTGTTTAAGCGAGCGAATCATCAAGGTAAAAAACATCATCGCTGAATACATTACCTAATGTAGTAAGATATCGCGAACTGTTGAAAACTTCGGCCCACTTACAATGGACGGAACTTTCAGGTAGTTTTCCGGCTGAAATGTTTCCCTGAACATTCTAAAGCCTACACATGCTATGGGAATGCAAAATATGCGGAGGTGCATTCCTGAAACCAACTTCTGTTCGATAATTGCTGTTGCAAGTTGAAATTCCGTAACCCGTGTGCAAGTTTGTTGGTAAACAGCAGAGCTTTCCATATGGGATGCGTATCATTCTAGGAAGACCTCGACTTCTGATCGATTAGCCACATGAAATCTACGTTGATCATGGCGGATTGCTCAACGAACCTAGTTGATGCACACGACTACCATGCGGCTAGGGGTCCGCAATGCTTGATCAATTAGCTTAATTTGATCATAGCAGACAGCTGAATGAACTTAGCTGAACCTGGTTATCCTTGATGTATTGATTTGAGGCCTTCTCAACTGCCCTGATGGATGAAAAGGATAGAGCCCAAAATTTCTCAACAAACACATGTGGTGCCACTTCCAAAGCCATGGCACTGTAGCGTGGGATGTCAGGAAGTCAGCGGTATTCGACGTTCGAGAGGACGGCACACGTCAGTTCTGAAATGTGCAGATATACGGACTGGTATTAATGAATCCACACAGTATACACAGCACACATGCGCACAGGTCGGGTGGAACAAGGGAGAAGGCCGGAGTGTGGTAACGACACGTGTATTGAGCGAAACCGAAACCGGAAGCGGGGGGTGTGTCAGGGTCGGGTCAAGGTCAGTTAGGGGGTGTACAAGCGGGGTACTCTTCCCTGTCCAGGGCCCGTGGTGATTCGTCCGTGGTACCTGCAATGGGGGAAGAGAGAAAGAGAGGGGCACGTATAAGGTCATATGAGAAACGGGCAAGCAGATACATTCGAGTTTCAAATGCGTTACAGCACAGCAAGTTGAACTTCAGATGTGCCCTCAAAATTTTGAAAGGAGATTAATTGAAACAAATCTCAAAAAAGTGACGGCAGATGAGGGTAATTTTTGGACTGAGCACATATGCAAAGAAATGCAACATTCTGACGTAAACGTTTTTATTTTACCCCCAAGGGTTGCGCATAAAAATGTATTCTGCGTCCAAGGGGCTGCTGTTGAGGCAAGATCAGATGGTTCGAATTTGAAGGCGGCGGGAAAAAGCAAAACGAAGGAAGGCAAAACAAGAGACACCATGCCTGACACATGACAATAAAAGTGGGAATTGCTGAAAATGAAGAACCAGAACAAAGGATCTGGTCCTTGATCCCCTTACCTCCTTCGCGAAACTCCCTCAAGTTTCATATTCTGGGAGTGTACGCTATAGAACACTTCCACCAAGGACTTACCCGCTTCGACGAGCTCAAGGTCTCCGTTAACCAAACTGACAACGCATCCGCTTTTTCTCCAGTGTGCGAGAGGCTAAGAAACTGTGATTTCGGTCCTCACTATCCAATGGTATTGGTTCAAGCGCCTGTCAATTAGGTCGGTGGCGGGAACTAAGATACTCTTTGCACATTTAAGGTAGTTTTGATGAGGGCAATCCACCGCTGGCGATTTTTGAAGACGGGGTGTCAACGTGGATACGGTTGGTTGGGGCTTATGATGCTTTTGGAGGGATAGCTGCGATGCATTTTCCCCTTCGTTTGTATCAGCAAAAGGGCTCCTGGTGAGGGAAGTTATTAGATGGGTGTTGGCGTGTTCAGAGTGTACCTGCATGGGGCAAGTGATGCAAACTCTGGGATGCGTTAGACCTGAAACCATATTGATGTCCAAAACCACCACTACCGCTCATGTGGATTGAGCCCTGGTGCACATCAGACGGGGTTCCATCGGATACTGCCTGCTGTAGTCTGCCCCGGAACGTTTATTCGGCTTATTGGATAATACACTGATAGAAAACTTTGGAAGCATGCCCGAGTCAGAATAGGTTAACGAGGAATCCGGTTCAAGTAACCTGAGGGTATCAAGCAAAAGAAAGACCGTTTGTGATGATATGTAGGCAAAAATAGGCACGAACCACGTGAGCAAACACAATTACCTATCAGAAGACAGCAGAAAATATCTAGAGAACACGTTTAAGTGGAATATGCACCAACTTCAAATGAACTGTACTGGTAGGTCCCAATGGAATGCAAAAAGAAACCACCATCAAGTGGCGAGGAACAGGTTTAAAGGCAGTATTTGTGGCAGAGGTTCTAGCAACCAATGTGTGGGACGATGGGGTAACATTTTCGCCATACCTCATGAGTAGAGTCTCGTTATCCAAGGACATCACCAATATTAATCGCCTCCATCCCCATAGGAAATGGTTTGACGGCACAAGCCAGGCATATGGCGAAATGAATCATGTGAATTAAGTTACACTGTCGGCCCACTCTGTCAGCTGCTGGAAACTAGAGAACTACGGACCTACAGAAGTCCAAGGAGGTTGGTAACCAGAGGAGCGGACCAAAAGTAACAAATTAGGTTGACTGGCGAGAACCTCAAAACAACAAAGAAAAGCATTTGCAAATCGAACGTGGAGTTCAGTCGCAGCAAGGAATTAGAGGAGGTGAGACAGGCTAATGGAGTTTAAGAAAATATGACCAAGATGCATCACTAATTTGATACGCACCGATCAAAACACAGGGACAGAATTAGCTTGCTTCGGGAGAGCCACTCAGTTATATGAACCAGCCTCCAAAGCTGAATAGTTTTCAGACAGACCAACCAGAGCAGCGATCTGATTCACGAAATGAGGCCTTTCGACGGATCAAACCAATTCCAGAACATCAGAGGTGATACGTCCAACAATGAAACTTCCAAAACGCCCAGGCAACCAGTGTGCTTCACAGATTCATGGACCGAGACAAGACGACGACTTTGCGCAAGCTTCCCTGGTCCGAGTTGTTATAATAATAATACTACTAATAATAATAACAATAAAGTTGTTTGGCAGCCCCATTTCACTTGAGGGGCACAAGCGAAAATTGCGTGGCACTGAACTTTAAGTACTCGACGAGGGGCTGTAAGATTGCAAGCGCAGGCATTCACAAAAAGCGTTTAACAGTGCATTGAACTGGGCACTGATGCAGCGTGAACAACCGTCAGAGGAAGGTTATGCGCGCAATAACTACCTGAAATGAGAAAAAAGTTGCCCAAAAAAATGTATGCTAGCTGATCTTGAAAAATTTCCTTCAAAGTCACCGCAAAATTTTAGTTGGGTGAACGGTGGAACCCATTAGCCGTACGATGCTCTTGGCTCCAAAACCTTCGCGAATGGAGTGAAACATATTGTGCCACAATGTTCCATTTTGTTGCGTATGTGCTCAAACCAGAAACCATCCAATCTACATTCATGTGTTTGCAGCTCACTAAATTTCATGGTTCACTGACACAATCATGCCTCTGGCGGAAAGACCCCGTGGAATAATTTCCCAGCGTCGCTGAAACGCCGGGATGCATAAATCGGGCTCAAAAGTATGGACTGGTACTTTGAACTCACTTGCCCGAGTGCTTCATTCCATCAGGGATAAGTCATAGCTTTCAGAAATTCAATTCCATTGTGCGAATACTGACTACCCATAGTGGTCAGCTTAACTTCATCCTTTTGAGCAACCAACAAAATCGGGTTCAGGCCTAAAGGAGCTCTGCCCTGATTGGCCAGAACCTGGACAAACCAGAATCGAGCTACTCTAGGCCGAAGTCTTCCGCACTCGAATAGGGCGCGTAGTATAAGCTCCGCGGATGCAGCAGGCGATGGGAATTATTTGAAGGTAAGGTTCAGAACAGTTTCTATAACGGAAAACAGAAAGACATTTCGTGAACATATGCCAAATAAGCAAGGTTATACATCACCAATACTTATATGTAAATCAGCCGAAATGTCAGGCACGTGCCATGTGTTGTATGGTCTTGAGTAATTCCGTGATAGCTTCATAAACACGCTCATAGTAGCTTTGCCTTTCCCGAACAAAAGATGTACAAAGTGACCAGACCGCCTTTCTAACTGCCGGCATTACAGCACGTCGGGTCTAGAGTACATTTCACACTGGCGCTAGCTCGAGTTGTGCAACAGCACTTGAACTCAGCCTGCCAACGCACCAATCAGATATTGACCAGGTCAGCTGCTATCAATATTGGACCCGGGTGTTACTAATTGAAGACACTTTGTCGGCTGACTGATAATTGCGGCTTGTTTGGGACACACTGCTCGCTATGTATTTTATTGAGTTCGTCCCCTACTGGACCGACGTTCATTCGAGACCTCTGCCTCGCAGGTTCCGCAGGAATGTATGTCTGCTGTAACCAGCCCGAACTGCGATCAGCTTTGTCAGAGAAGTTTTACGGCCATTCTCCGAAGAATTCACGAAGCTGATCCAGTGTCCATCCAACATTGAGTGGAACGAAGCAAAAGCTGCTCCATAGCTTTCACAGTCTTCTTGAAACCATGTCTACATATCCTTCAGAAAGGTATATACAGAAGACCCATAGGACGAGCTGGCATTTTTTCAGACGTGTGAGAAGTCTGCCAACGGAACCTAAGGAAGCAGGCCATCATAGTGTCTTGACTGGTAAAAATAAAATTGCAGTGTTAACTAGCATGCGACACCACCGAACAAACAGGCCAACAGTCCTCCGTTAGAGAAGGGGAGACAACCCAGAAACGATTCAAAAATGGAAGCTTGTATTCCGTTCCAGCAGGTTCATCGTATCAAACCTTCTCAGGGCAAAACTACGAACGGCCTCTAACAAACTTGCTCCTTACGGATGCAAGTGTTCGTGAACTTTTTTATGAGACGCCCCTCCAGCGCGTCCGGGTCAGATAAAGTGCACCCAAACCTCTATTGAAACATCACTTGCTTGGCTAAACATTCCTACCAGCTGTTTCGTCTGTCGCCGGATAAAGGGAACTTTCTTTCTGGTTGGAATAAAACGACTGTCACACCGGTCCACAAAACTGGTGACCGATTGTCGCTCGACAGCCATAGGCCTGTTGGCCTCATTAGCCTACGTCGCAAGGTAGTGGGAGGCCTTCTTAGGTGGGGCATTCTAAATTTCCTCATTACCGACAGTTTAGCATCTCCAGTGCAGCACAAGTTATTCCGGAGCCGTTCTTGTTGATAAGCAGATTGACACGAGCCAGAGAGTCACATCGGGCGTCACATTTTTCGACTTGTCAAATGCATCTGATCGAGTTCCACACGTCTCCCTGCTGCACCGGCTCAGGGTCTACCGTATTTATTGGAAAGTTCTAAAACGGACCCAGCTTTTCCTTTCCAACAACTTTCTGAGTTGGACGTCGACTCTTCCCAGATATGCCTTTCTTGCCGAATCACGAAAACTCAGGGCACGGGAAAGTTGTGGTCCTGATTGAGCATGTCCCACGAGTTGTTTCGAAGATGTCAGCCGTTCAGCTGTATCACCCTCCAATGTCTAGCTGTCATGCCACCCGAGGGAAACACGAGGGCTTGGATACTGCCAGGTTACCCAAGCCTGGACAGGGGAAGTCGAGAGACAGAGGTCGGATTCGAACCATAGACCTTCCAGCTAGTAGATTTGCGCTCAGAGCACAGAGCCATCTTTCTCCTGGCAACATTTGTGAGAGAATCTCGAGAAAGCGAGGTCCACCGCAATCTTTTTATTTTGTCTGCTTAAGCCCTAACGGCTAATAGCTAAACGCGGCGATGATCGGTCTGTTTGGACACGTGGTGTCCACCGCATGCTAGTCAGCCTCTGACACATTGACTACATTGCCGTTACATTTGGATGGCGTGGGTCGATTACTGATTGTCGCTCGTTCTGGAATATATATATA
>NW_008751778.1:493294-516858 GCF_000715545.1 Opisthorchis viverrini
ATATATATGGGTTCGGATCACGCACTAGTTCGTTGCGTAAAATGCGCCATTGAGAGTGCTAGCTACCTTCATATAGGGCAAACCTGCTAGAACCACCCACTGAAGTCCCCTTCGGACAGCATGTCTTCCGATGTCAACTCTGGGAGATACTTGGATTCGGATCACGCACTAGTTCGTTGCGTAAAATGCGCCATTGAGAGTCTCTGCTACCTTCATATAGGGCAAACCTGCTAGAACCACCCACTGAAGTCCCCTTCGGACAGCATGTCTTCCGATGTCAACTCTTATTGGGAGATACTGTCCACAACTCTGTGCAGTGCTGGGTTTTCTGCTTGTGGGACGGCACACAGCCTCTCCCATCAAATTCTCTACCGCGAATCAGTATTGAGAACTATGCTATCGTATTAAATCCCGCTAGAACTCATCAACTGGATCAGGTAATAACAGTTGTCCCAGGGAGGTTTTTCGAGAAGCCAGGGGAACTCATTGATAACCACAGTTGTTCGGGCTCTCCGGCCGTATTTAGTCGTGCGGCCAACTGGATGGTGCGGAAATTGTTGGATGGATACCACGGTCTTCACCCCGGCTCAACTGTCCATTTACCAGACCTGTAATGTGCCAATATCTCATGTGGTTCTAGACAATGAACAGTCAGTCGTTAGCATAGGGTCTGAAATTAATGTGACGAGGACATATAATTTATAATTGCATATTTGCCTGTCTCTATCACAGGTGAACCAACAAGACCAGTGAACTCATTCAGACATCAAGGTTCATTTTTACTTCCAAGCTGCTCGGACTTTGAAAGTACCGACAACCAATGGTGTCGGTTTTGTGCGGCCGCTGCCGAATCAGTTTGCAAACCAAGTTTCGGTTCCACCATTCTGTCGGTGGCCCTATGATATTCTGCGCGTGTGAACCATGGCACTCGCAAACGTAATTTCGCAGGTTGGAATCTTTTAATCCCTGTAATATGGAACGTATATTTGGAGCATCCTAGGAAAGCGATATCACTGTGGTTGCCTATCGGTGTCCTCACTTAGCATTCTGGCCGCAATATCTGGGAAAGTGGCTCTGGTTTGTCGGTACAAATCTTGTTTCGGCTGGCACCCTGGTTTGTCGGTACAAATCTTGTTTCGGCATAGTTGACATAGTGTTCATATCAAAGCATGGCTAGACACCGCAGAGGCGTGCGCTGATAACATGTGTCTGCGATTTGTTTGTGACGACCTATGCTCCGGCCTGTCTTCAGTCAACGACGGATTGTGGTTGGCCCTCATGTTTAAAGCCGGCTCATCCTAAACAGCAGGACTTCGTTCTAAAGTGAAGTAAGTTCGACCCGCTAGCCTTGGCAAAGATCCTGATGTCCAACTTGGATGCCTCAAGTCGTCAATCATATGTTCAATTTGAACCCAACACTACCGATGCTGATGAATAACTGTTTCGCCGTTGTACTGACGAATTTCTTATAATCATGTCGAAGTCGCTGTGGGTTTCATTGCACCGCGATACCCTTGATGAACTACCTATTGTTCGCCAATGGCGGGGTTCCATCTACTTTTCATCTTCCCTTCAGATCATTCCCTTGTACTATTCGGTTTTCGTCGAATACGAGGTTAAACTAGTGAAAGGTTGGGGAACACCAAGTCTTTCTGTATAAAGCTGTGCTAACTGTACCACCGCAGGATATCAATCACTACTGGGAAGGAATAGCTTTCTTCGTTATTTCTGCTGGAAAATTCGCTCAACCATTCCATATAAACCCCAAAACGAAAAGACGTATTTGTCCAGGTTCAGGTGTGTTAGCTGTTTCAGTAGAGCCTGCATACAGCTCGGAAAACAAGTGACATCAGAGATACCAAGAAGCGAAGAAAAGATTTGTTCTACTGGGGTTCTACGGAAACGAAGGGCTCAATAAAATGGTAGAGGCGCGTTTTCAGAAGCAGTTGGCTGTTTTGTCATTCATCTATCTCTCTTTTATTTGCGAAGCTTGTTTTTGAGCCTGTATCTTGTGCGTGGTTATCTTTATCTTTAGACTCCACCGGGGTGTGTTGCTAGATGAAATTCTGCCAGTTTATTTGACAGGTACTTTGGGCTTTCTTCTAGCAGTACTATTTAAATTTGCTTGGGAACGAAAATGCCAGGCAATTGATGAATGCAGATACTACGCCGGTTATATGAGGTAGACTGGACTATAGTGTTTGTTTTGTGGTAATCTTCGAGGGAACGATCTTCATGTTTCAAGCCGGCCACTCTCAAGGCACAATTAACCCGTTGTAAGCCGTCTAGACTAATATTTTTTCTTTCCTGTTTTTAGATGGTATATTCTTAGGCTTTTGTGAATGGAATTCAGACGCTTCAGGCGGAGCATTGCCCGGATAGCACGGCGTACTTTTTGGCGACTGCCCTATATTGCTCCACTTGCTGTCCTCATTTCCTTGACTTTGTTGATTTATCTGGGAACGGTATTGTCGAACACAGTTAATTATTCCAACCACAATTACGCCGCATCACGAGTTCGCGATGCTGAAGAGCTGCGCCTGGCTCGTGCCCGGACGCGACTTGCAGAATGGCGAATCGATGGCCGTGTCTTACCTTTTCGTTACCAGTCCACCAATGAAGGGAACCGCTCGTATGATCCACTGAAGCCGCCTCCAGGTGTGACATTTGCTATCCTCGCGCCAAACCGCGGTCTTCATGAAATTGATGATTACGAACCGTCTTACCTTACCGAGTCATTAGTCAGCTTAATCTCAGCCATCCGACATGATTTGTCACGGTACGGAAGGCGTTTTTCGTTCGTCAACATCACAATCTGCCCGACGACTGATCAACCCGCCAAGTTCTCTGAACTCAGTTCTGTCGTGTCCCTTCTTTCCGGTGATGTCATAAAACGTCGCTTACGCCCATCGTTAGATCACTCATCTCTAATGTGTCGAACCATATTAGACATGGCCAGTTGCCTAACCCAATCAGTAACGCTAAATACCCCGGATTCCTATCTCGTCTTACTGGAAGATGACATGATTATCGAAGAACGGGCTTTAGATCAGTTTTGGAAAATATTTGCCATGTTCCAGCAACATCCCTCGGACACAATTCATCACACAACAGCGACGTATAATCATAGGCTTCCCGGTCTTGTCCAACTCCACACGCCACATTCCGAATTGCACTATTCCTTGGTGGACTCTGGCAGCCTACTCGAACTCGCATTCCTCGGCGCTGTCCTTACTGTAGTCCTGTTTATTGCTTATTTCCACAATTGGTGGCGTCCGTTTCTCGTGTTGCACAACTGTGGTCTTGTGTGCTCTCTGTTCTTGACTTCAGTCTTTTTGGTCAATATGGTTGGTCGTGCCCATTGGCTCATAACCTATCACAAATTGCTCAAATATCAATCGATCACCGTCGCGAAAGACCCGTTGGCCAGTTCAACGGGTGCTGCTATGTTGGTATCCACACAGGTAGCCCGAGATTTGGGAGCGTTTTTGAACACATTCTCATGTACAGAGATTGACCGACGAGATCGTGTGAACAAAGCTCAATTGGTTTACCAATATTTGTCTTCTCATAATTTACCCGTTTGGAGGACACTTCCCAATCTTTTCAAACATCGTGGACTTTATTCTTTTTATACCAAAGATGTGAATCCATATGACGTAGAATGAGCGAAAACACCGTTTAGTTTTTGACTTTTTTCAATGGACAGTACTGACGTTATTTTATGTGGTTTCACCCCCAAGAAAATAAACATGCATTCATGAAAACACAGAACTGCTTGTTTATGTCTGATTAGCGCGCCATTCTACTCGCCAAGATAAGTACCGTCTAATCAGTACGTTAGTTTTACCTTTGATGGTAACATTGCTAGGATCCGCCTCGGGAAATGAGTTATTCAGACGGCTACACTGTATTCCGTGTTACTCATCCGCTGTTTGCTCTTGCCTGGTGTCGCGGTAGATACAGAACCACTTAAGTTTTGAGCCGGTGATTTACCCAGTCATGTCTGCACAATGCACCTTGCTCACTGCACTCAATTTTTGAGAACTGAGATAGCTCAGTGGTTGAGGTGCCGCAAGGTCCACAGTCCAAACCCAACCTTAGCATCTCACCTGTTCCTGTATAGGCTCCGAAAAGCTGGCAGTATCCTTGTGCCTCCCGTTGGCATGGCCGTACCGAAAGGCAGTATCCTTGTGCCTCCCGTTGGCATGGCCGCTAGGTACCGAAAGGGTACTACAGCTGAACGATCGTATTCTCGTTTGTCTCCTGTGTTTTGATATGGTGGAGGAACTGATAGGTGTTTGTTTACTTTCTCTCATAGAGAAACAATGGTTCTGTTGCTTGGTCAGAAGGCTGGTCGTCAGATTATAGACCGCAGGATGTTCCGTCAACTTTGAGCTATCAATTGGGGCTCTGTTTAAATTCCTTTCTCGCATAGAGGCGTCATACACTGACGCATGTGAGTGCGCGTCGGTCTATGGCGATGGCTTTTCACTTGGAGTGCGCATTACGTGGACCGGGGGACGCCAGTTGTTTATCTTCGGAGACCTAAGTGCCTGTGGCAGCCATGCGAAGAGGGATGGATTCTTTGTTGATATGCATGTGCTCAAAAACGTTCGTCGAATCTAGATAGGGACATTTTTATAGGAGCAGAATGTTTACGGCTTTCAAAACACCCGTCACGAGGAGTTTTCGCCCCCTTCCTTCGGGTGGTATGGGAGCTAGGCACCGGAAGGGTGCTACCGCTGAACGCCCTATTATGGTTAGTCTGAGTCACGTTGCCTCTTCAGCCGGAATTGTTGTCAGATTCCGAAAAGCCTAACCAAACGACTGCTTCAGTTTTGCTGAAGCGCAAACAGTGAGGAGAATGACCCCTCGGACTAGCCACTGGGGTAGCAGAGGAAGAAAAAGGTGATAAAGCCACGCCTTGCCTAACAGTGCTAATACACCAAGGGGAGTGGACCTTCCTTTAAATTTTCTCATCTGTGAACATATAGAAAGTAATAAGCAGGCTAATGTATGTATGGAAACAATGTACGGGTTGAAGCTTATCTAGCGCAGCGTGTCTGTCCACAGTATTGACATTAAATTAATATTGTGAGTCACTTTAGTCTGACTGGTGTGGTTTCTGAACCAGCATCTAATTTGGGCGGAAGAATATGTACTGCAGCAGATAATAATAAATATTAACCGTTCAGCTGTGGTACCATTTTGGTGCCACCCGAAAGAAGCATGAGAACTGAGATACTGCCAGGTTGCTCAAGTTTAGACAAGAGTAGTCGACATGCCGTGGTTGGGTTCGAACCACTGGCCTTAACAACTTAGCTCTTCAAGCTTATAACGTTTTATCTTATTAAATGGACGTTTGCTAAATAGTCATTAAAGATTCGCGGGACGATCCGGATAATAGTTTGCAAACATGAGCACAATCCGCTGCTCGTTGCACCGATGTACATCGCCTTGAAGCTCGAAGAAGAGTTATGTGGTGGTGTCGGGGAATACACTTTTTGGTGGATATACAAATAATCCGCCGAAAGTAGACAAAGCACATCACTGTGACGTGACTGGCAGTATATTATTGTAGGAAAGGAGCAGAAGATTGCCTTCATCCGGCCAATCAGGGAAGATTCCCCATTTCTCAGTAAGTGGTCACAGACTCTCGCTACCTTTGGGCACCTACACAATTTGCAGTCACCATTCAAGACCTAAACTTTGCGTGAGGGGGCATAACCTTGAGTTCTTTGGACCAGTTACCCATTCGATATTTACTCGAAATGCCTTTTGTATACAATGAACGAAACAGTATTCCAACGACGTCAACCAGTGAATTAGCGTCCTTGGTGTTTCAGTTGCAAATGTTTGCTGTCCTGACCGAATAGATATGCCTACGTTGTCATGCCCCTCTGACAAAGAGGGCAGAAGGAGGTGTCAGCTCACTGACCGGCATTATATCTACGTCGTTGTTTCTAACGACGTAGAGACTAAGCTCCAATTGCGAAGTCATCAGATGAACATCAAGTTGTTACGGGTTCGTACCAAGAACTCAGAATGCATTTTATCTAACCATTGATACTGTTTGACTTGAATCCAAAGTTCTCATTGACTGTAAGCCAAAACTTATTTTCCTTCATAAAATTGATCAAGCAGTAAAGTGGATTGAATGGGCTGTTGATGTCCGGGGGAATCAGGTTAGTTTGGGAATCAAAGTCGTAGGGGATGTGGGCAAGGTGAACGGCTGGTATCCGAATCGAGTTTACCGGTCGACAATAGACAAACCGCTGAACATCTGCGGTTGTGGCGAGCCAAATATGGTGCTGCACATAAACTCTGGACGCCGATGTTTATCCGAGAAACTAAGATGCTTGTTGCGAACCATCGGTTGGATAAGGTGTATAAAATGTCCCCTTTCAACCTTTCAAATTTGTTGCGGATATGACATCAGATCCATGTTTGACTTCATCTTACACCGAGTCGTACTCCTACAGAGCTGATCAAATGTTGTTTTCTGGAATCATGTCTTTCAGAAAGGCAAATTATTCTCAAATGGCCGTGACGTGATATCCGCTCCACATTTTCAAAACATAAATTCTGCCTCGTGATGTAACACAACCGAATCTGAAGCAACCACATAGTTGGAAATGGATAGCACAATTCTTTCTCGAAAGAGGAACCGCTTGTGCTGACACTTATGAAGTCTGTATCTTTCCAGGACGAAATGGATCACTCTTGACACCAGAGGGTCGATCGAGATTAACGTAAACAAACTTGGAAATGTCCAATTTTGGAACTTTCTTTGAAGCTGTGAGCACAGTGTGACCCAAAGATAACGGTAACTGTGATTGCAAGCTAGGATAGGCAGATCCGAATAAGGCTATGAATTTATGGGCACCTGGTTTACAATTAGGACCCCATTGTCAAAAATATGACACTGAGGCAATTCCTCCAAAAGCGGCCTCATGCCTAGGATTTCTCTTCGTCTAGGTTGTTTACACGCAGTCCCATTTTTTTCTAGCACCCATAAACACAGGATTAAGAAAGAATATCGTTTGTGTACATCTGACTATAGACGCTGATGGTTATGGCACGGGCATCTGATCAATGGCTCCCCTGTGTGGCCCACACGGCTTAGTTATCTTCATTCCCATTACATACACAATGCAACACCTTTCCACCTTGACCCAATTCTAGTCGGTATTGACAATTATTTGTAAGCTGTCACCTCTAATTGCGTGTTCATCCTTCCCTTCCTGTACTGTTGTGCACCTGAATAATGCTAGTGACATTGTCTATCACTGACCGGTCAATATCACCCCTTCCCCGTTATCTCGGGTGTGGAAACGTAAAAAACCCAAACAGGCGTTTGTAAACCTCAGCTGTCAAACTTACAACGACCCTCTTTTATGCCTCGATGATTCCACACAATGTAAACAACTTAACTTTGTCACCAGCCTTCGTGAGACCGTTTTGCAACTTTGTCTGGTCTAACTGTGGATATGGTGACCTTTGGACATAAATTATTCCAATTGATCATGTGTGTTTGGCAATCTATCGGCTACCATGTGTTTACTTTGAAATACTGTGTAGGTAGTCGACAGACTGACGCGAGACAGAAACGAATTCAGCTTGTTTGTGGATAATGGTTCTTCTTACGCTGTGTGATGGACCAAGTGGTTAGAGCGAATTTACTAACCGGAAGGTCCGTGGTTCGAACCCGACCTCTACCACTCAACTTCCCTGTCTAGGCTTGGGCAACCCGGCAGTATCCCAGCCCTCGTGCAACCTTTGGGTGGCGTGGCAGCTAGGCACCGCAAGGGTGCTACAGCTGGACGATTTTTTTCCGGAACGCCACATGCTGGAATTATGACTTGCGAATTCGCGTTTGGTTCCACACTTTTTCCCATCAGTTTCTGCTCATAACCGTCTCACGTGTGACAGTTGCGTGTGCGCAGTGAGAAAATGCGAAATGTGATGTACTTCTGATGGTCGTCCTGGTGATGTGTCCTTGCTCACCACTCATGTGGGACCAAATGTCTCCAATACCCACGTATGTCTGGCAGTGGATATCGTGTGAAACGAGTAAAGTCTTTTGCATTCCAACTACAATGTAACCCAGGCAACTGATACCTTGTAGCCTTTGCTGACGAAGTTCCATTCTGGTGCTCAATATTCGCACAATGGAAAGCTATGACGTGTTCCTGATGGACTAAAGCAATCGGGCTATTGAGTACAAAGTACCAATCCAAACTTTTGAGCCCTATCCCGGGGTCTCAGCGATGCTGGGAAATTATTCTACCAGACTTTTCCGCCAGAAGTATGATTGTTTCAGTGGACAATGAAATTTGGTGAGCTGCCAAAACATGAACGTAGACCAGGATGGTTTTTGGTTTGAGCACATACGCAACAAAATGCAACATTTTGGCAAAAGTTTTGTAGCTAAGAGCATTGTGCGGCTAATTGGCCCCGTTCCATTCGTTGCTTTCCCATGACAGAGTGGTTGCCACTAAAGTGAGTGGGCCAAAACGGTTTGATGGTCCAGAGCGAAACGTTGCCCAAATAAAAACTACCGATCGTTTACCAAGCTCTTCTGAAATGATGACTTCTCAATCGGTTCCAAACTTTTTCCAATTGATTGAAAATAACTGATGGCGAGGTTGTTCTGCCCTTCTCTGCGAGCCCGCTGTTCTTTTGCCTGTCTCATCTGGCTCGACTTTAGCAAATACCGAGTGGTGCTGTACCGAGTTCCCACTAAATTCTGCGAGTGTGGATACGCCTTATAACCTCCCCGACAAGCTGTGCAACTTCCGCAATCCCAGCAACTGAGGTATCTAACTTACGGTGTCTGAGAACTGGGTCGCCATATTTACAGGTCTTGCTACAGATTCTTTCCGAGGCGGCTGTAATATGAGATGTTTGTGGAGTTGATTTGACCTTCAGCAGGGGCTGGACTCTGTAAAATAAATAGGCGAGTAAGTGAGGAGGTGAAACAAAGTCCGAACACATTTCTGCAGGTGAGTAAACTTTGAAGTGGTCGGTCAGCAAATCCACCTCAACGTTTTGTGCGTTTCTGCCAACCGCGCAACAAAAGCGTCGATAGGAGTAGAGCAGGGTTGTCGAAAAAATTCGGATGATGGGAAACTTCAGCCTACAAAGATACGGGTTTGAGTGCGTAAAAGTCATATGTGACCTCGACTGTTCCAAAACGGTCGTTATTCAGTTTCTTCTCTTCGATTCCCAGAGAGTACAAGTGGTGGAACAATAGGAAAGTGCATCGTCACCATTAGCACCCGGGCTGTTTCGAGGACAATAGTCGAGATATAACGACCAGGCTCGGTGATATATCTGAGATGCTTGAAGAAATGACTAACCAATGCTTGTTTTTCCAAAAACATTCCCCCTTGGAAGCCTTAAGTGACCATCTTTCAAGTGCTGGACTTCCACTACATGCCTGGTGCTCGATAATGTATCTTTTTAAAGAGTTTTCCCCTTCCAATGATTTTCTAACATCCTGCGTTTCTTGAATGTTTGACAATCTGTGATCTCTTTTCTTGTTGGCTGTTTGATCAACAAAAGTATTCTGTGACTGAACTTCGTTTAGTCGTACCCAGTAGTATAAGTATCCTGAAGAACCGGTTGTCATTCCTGTGATCCTGTGAGGTGTTGGTAGCGGCTAACAAATTGTGGTTTACGATCCAAGGAATAGTTCACTCACAACTAATCAAACAACAATGAACTTTCGCAAGGGATGCAAGCGGTCGAACCAATGCTTTGTCCACCGCCCGCCTCTTCTAAAATCATCGAAGCCCATAATTCAAACCGCAGCTTGCAGCGGATGTTCATCCCCGAGAAGGATATCTCCATTGTGTGCTGGGCAAAGTGTGATGATGCACGGGAGGCAGTCGTGGAGTTTCGGCTTACCTGCAGACTTATAGGTTGGTCATTGGCAGGTGAGCTGGAAAGAAATCGAATGAGCTGATAGCTGGCTTTCTACTGAGGGCTGGGGGAGACACCAAAAGACATTCAGTGGCGAACTTGATGAGCAAACTAATGAACTGACAATTGAATCTAGGTAGTGTCGTATTCTGTCAGAATTAACCAAGCTGCTAATCGTTCAGTTTCGGTGCCTAACTGCCATGACACCAGAAGGAAGCACGAGGGCTGAGATGCTGCCAATTTGCCCGAGCCTAGACAGGGGAATTTGAGACGCAGGGGTGGGGTTCAAACCATAGACCTTTCGGTCAGTAATTTCGCGCTCGACTCACTGACCTGTCTCACCAACTGTTAGGTATTATACAACTTATAGAGAATCGTTGATAAATTTCATCCTGAGGGGACCGAAGTGCCGAAAACGAAGGCCAACAAGGGCTATCGTGCAAGGATGATGCATAAATGCAGCATCATCTGGAAGGGAACTGTTCAACAGTCCCAATTGGCTGATGACTGTTTCCGCCTACCTACCTACAGCGTTGTGGAAACTTTCGGGAAGCGAAAATAAATTGCTTAACTTTTCGTCTTTTGAAGTTTTGCAACCACTTGAAACAACCATTATGACGGCCCCGGCAAAACCCGCCGACGTGGGTTTGTGAAATCACTCAGCCGAACGTGATGCCGCTCCCAATTTGCGCCTGGGCAACAGTGCTCTCCATTGGATTAACGTACTTATCGAAGATGTCCTTTTAGCGAACTGCACTCATTTGCCAACAAATTTAATCGAAGATGTCCTTTTAGCGAACTACACTCATTTGCCAACAAATTTGGTTTTTTGATAGGCTCATCTGGAACCCAGATGAATCCCTTGTTTATGATGTTTCTTTTAGTTCAACGTTGGATGATCCTCCGAATTTGCCACCCATGTTTGACATTTTCTTTAATTTTCGTCATATTACGCACCTGTGTTTCACTGATGCGGAAACTGTTCTGAGTTAATACACGACCTTTTTCGTCCGTATTCAGTCCCCAAGGCGTTTATTCTATGGCAAAACGGTGAAGTTTGACTTATTTTAGCAAGTACACGACACAAAAGTAACGCAAATAGTACCGTAGTCAGTAGTAGCGTGTTGTTCCGGTGTTTTTTTACTGATCAGTACCGAACAACGATTACTGTGCCAAAGTGACCACCCTCTTTTGAATTCCCAACATATTTGGATGAATAGAGTTGACGAAAACGGCGGAAGTTCGAATTTCTGTTGATTTTAGTCAGGAGTGGTATCCAAAAGGGCATGAAAATGAAGGTCGACAATCTCCTACCCGATTTCTGTAGGCTCCGTATAGCATCGAGTGTCATCTGCAAGACAGAGAGTGCAGTCTGAGAAGACCAAGTCAGACAGTTTTATCCTCATCTTTCATTGGTGGTTTCAAGACGGAAATCATAAGAGGCTCAAAGTTTTCATGCCCACATGCACAGTGAGAGTGTTTTGAACAATTCGGTTGTGATGTGTACTGTCCGCACAAATTGATGTTCGATCGTGGATTTCCTCGTGCGGCATTTTCCGTCCAAGGGGTTGTAACACCAAAAAATCCACACCAAAGCAAGTCCTTTCTCATCCGAGGATTCCCCTACACTGAGAACACTCCCATACATAAAAAACAATCGTTCAGCTCTAACACCCTTTCGGTGCCCAGCTGCCATGACACCAGGAGGAAGCACAAGGGTTGGAACGCAGCCAGGTTGCTCAAGCCTCGACAGGGGTCGGGTTCGAACTACGGACCTTCCAGTCGGTAAATTCGCTCTCTAAACACTGAGCCATCTTACCCTCACACATAAAAGAGCACTTGATCAAAGGTCGAACTGGAAACAATGGTGACTCAGATTGTATGGTCACCATCAGTCTCTTCTTAGTGAATCATAACAGTCTTATTGCTCAAATGACTGGAGAGACGTGAGTAGAGCTGTGACGCACGCGATGAGTCTCACGTAGCAACAAACGCATCTATACCCGATCCGTTCTTACCTGTTTTCACTGACGCAAGAACAAATGACAGTGATTTTCACTCAAGATTGAGCAGCGCGGTTTTTAAAAGCGCTCTCAAACGATGATGAATTTCACTAACCTGTTACTCGGATGTCAATACACAGTATAACCTGCAACTCAGAACCCTTTCCTTGTTGGTGAACTCTACTCGCCCCACAAATTAGTGTGGGGTGGGTGAACTGTCGTATGGGGGCGAGATGGCCCAAGTGGTTAGAGTGCGAATTTACTGACCGGAAGGTCCGTGGTTCGAACTCGACCTTTGCCTCTCGACTTCCCCTGTCTAGGCTTGGGCAACCTGGCAGTATCTTAGCCCTTATGCTTCCTTCGGGTAGCGTGGCGGTTAGGCACCGAAAGGGTGCTACAGCTGAACGAACTGTCGTATGTTTTAATGTCGTACGGATCTTTTGGTTTACATGGCACATGATATCATGGGTCAGTGCGCGGTTATGAAATAAATAAATAAATAAATGACTCACTAGTGGCATGAAGTTGATGGATGTTCCGACCGTTTTGTGTTCCTGAAAAATGAAATTCTTTTCCAGGGGGATCACCCGCACAAGATAATCAGTTTGGTCTTTTTATCGCTCATTCATTTATTTGCTTAGTTCCCGAAACATCCATGCCGAGTCGCACTGACGTGCTTTCTTCAGGATGATAATTCCCCAACTGAGTCGGTTGACAGCAACTTAGCCCGAATATCTTCCCTGTTTCTTCGAGATTTCGTTTTAAAGAGAGTTTGACGGCATATAACATCAAAACGTGAGAATAACAAGTTATTTAAAAACAGCTGGTTGTTAGTTCACCAAGTTAGGGGGACTGATATCCTCTCTACTAATTCGTGCAATGTTTCGAAAGCATTCACAGTTTGAACTGTCTTTGTCTAAAGTACTTAAGTTCGAGCCCCATCTATTTGATGCATAGAATCACAAAAGCGGACAACTAGAATGCTCCCTTCAAAAAACATGCGTGAAATCCGATGACTGAGCAAACGAAATAATTTCGCTCATATTTTCTTGATGGAACACCACTCACAGGGCTGCTGGAAACTCTTCACCAGCCGACAATCGATTTCGTCCTTGTTGAGATTCATTAGGCAGGCACATTCCTCGAGTTTTCATCACTCTCATGTTCCACTTAAGAACAATTTGTGCGCAGTTCACGAATCTGCTTTTAACCTGATGGGCCCCGAGAACGGCAAGCCCATAAGGCAGGTAAATTTTGAACCAAAATACCTCATGGTCTTGGAAGCACGATTTTCGGGAGTACTCTTCTGAGGCAGTATTGTCGCACCGCCAAATGCATCCCTTTATGCAGTTGGCAGTGACTTTGAAATCACTTTGACCTGATTGGAACCAGCTTGTTATGGGAACCTCACCCTCATTTGTATTTGACTTTCGGTGTAGGATTTTCTGGATTCTCTCTATCATAAACTGTTTTCCAAGTTGCTTACAATGACGAGTATTATAAGCCAAAGACTACCTGTGTCCTCAGCAGCTGATTACGGATAGCCACACAGGTAATCGACGAAAGAGCTCCCGATATCTTCTTGTAATGCACCTACTCATAAGGTTGGCGAAAATTCGCCGGAAGCCCATGACCGGTTTTGCTCTTCTTGGGGATCATCAGGTAGGCACAGTTCCCAGGTTTCTGTCAGCCTTATGTTCTACTTGAAAACAAATTGCACGAAATTGCCAATGAGTGCATATTCGCTAATTTCGTGCAATTTGGTTTCAAGTAGAACATAGGGTTGACGGAAACTTGGGGACCGCGCCTACCTGATGAGCCTCAAGCAGGGCGAAACCGGTGGTGGGCTGTCTAGGAGTTTTCAGCAACCTTATGAGTAGTACATTACAAAGATATACGCGATTCGTCGAATATCGTAGCGACTGAAACATGAGGCGGCCTGATGCAGCACATTCAGTTGCCTGGAAACATCACGAATGGAAGATTCAGCTGGGTTTCAGATGAGTAACCCGAAAAACCAGATTAATTTGTAAATGAGTCTATTTCGCTAACTCCCGATATCCTTCACCAGTTGAGTTGTAATTTACGGTCGTATCCTGATGCACCGTGTCGAACCAGTATTCAGTCTGTTCCCATGTTCATTTGTGGACATTCTTAGCCGTGTTATCGATCCGGTTAGGCCGGTTTACCTGCTGTCAGTGCATTCTGAGACCATGAAGAGCGAAATGTGATCAGCACAACAGCAGCTTTTGTCCTTTTAATGTATGCTTAAGCATTGTTCATTCAGAATGATTGGATCAACTTAGGTTCCTTCCTTAAAATGCAACCACTCCGTTTGCCGTGACATAGCCCTCGTGCTTCTGTACAGAAATGGACCAGCACGTGGCTCTTCTCAACGTATGCGTTTATGGTAGACACTTGAGTGTAACCATTTGCTTCCGAAGGGTAGATCGTCACTTTCAGTCCGACATTCTGTTGGAATAAATTTATTCATAACCTGGTACGGAGAGAGATGGCGAGATGGCTCAAGTGGATAGAGCGCAAATTTACTGACCGTAAGGTCGAACGCGACTTCTGTCTTTTGACTTCCTCTGTCTAGGCTTGAGCAACCTGGCAGTATCCCAGCTCTCGTGCAACCTTTGGATGGCATGGCAGCTAGACACCAAAAGGGTGCTAAGGCTGAACGGTTTTATCACGGAGGGAGATCTTATACTGGTGGAGATCACTCGGGTGGTAGTAAGGTTGCATCCTAGGCGACTGCTGTTCACCGCCACCAGAAATATGTACACATGGTGTAAGAATGCCACCACACTCTTTTGTGCCTCTTGACCCATAAATTCCACTGTGTAGTGGTCTATTACACTCACAAGCCAACGATGAGTCTCGCTACCAAGCTGATGATGGTGCGGATCAAACGATTCAACCAGTCGAATTCCACGGGCTAGAAATCAGCTTTTGTTCCTTACCAATATCATAGCCCCATCAATAAACACCTATTGGTGATAGAAGGGCACTTGGTTAGTGACGGATTGTAACTTACTGGGCGGATATCTTTCGACATACAATGAGATGGTAAACAGGAACCCAGATGAATCTTCTGTGTGAAGATGTGTTCGGAAAAGTAGTTTGAAACCCAGGGGCCAGCTCCACACCTACACAACTGTCGAATTCGTTTAAAAGAGCGGGACCAGAATCGGAAAGAGTTACGGCCCTTGTCGAGATCGGAATACGCTTTGTTTTGGTCTACTAAGCTCCGTTCGGCCTGTATGTTACACCAAACTGTATGGATTTATCTATTCATTCTAATTATGCATGAATTAATGCAAAAGTCGTGCACCACGTTCGACTTGTTGGAAGCAGCTGATTGACAAGATGTCTATGTTTCAAGGTCACAAATTGATGTGTGTGTAAAAGTCTGAAAACTCTCGAGCTACCTGGATAAATCTCGAATAATTTAGGACCTCAACCAGTGCATCAATCTAAACACGACAAAAGCGTGATTGTACAAATTCAGTGTCGAAAAAGGATGAAGGAATCTATAAAATTAAGGTCGTACTAGCTTGAGAATCGGAACAAAGCGAAGAGTTAATTTTCTATAGTGATGCGATAAGAGTTCTGAGGCAAACGAATGGTCAGCTGCTAGCAGAAGAGGACAGAGTCTCGCTACGTCATCCGTTGGTTCAGTGTGAATGAAGACGGTGAAAACGCTATTCCCCCTTTCTAATGGCACATGAAAATGGTGCCCTCAGCCGAACACTAGAGCAACGAACTATATTGAGGAACCTCTATGCTGGGAGCAATCGGAAGCCCAGCACTTGCTAGTGTTCTAAATGTTTGAAGACCAATGTCCCTAGTGAGTGACGTATATGGTCATCTGTCCGCACGGCTGGTTGCTTTTTTGTTCTCTCGATATACACGCTGCTTAATGTACAGCCATTTGCATGGATATGCCAAGAGATGGTCAAAGTAGTTAGCCTTCCTACTGTAGGAGATATTGTTCTTCCAAGGGGCGAGATGGCTGTAGAAGAGTCTCGCTACGTCATCCGTTGGTTCAGTGTGAATGAAGACGGTGAAAACGCTATTCCCCCTCTAATGGATCACATGAAAATGGTGCCCTCAGCCGAACACTAGAGCAACGAACTATATTGATGAACCTCTATGCGGGAAGCGATCGGAAGCCTAGCACTTGCTAGTGTTCTAAATGTTTGAAGACCAATGGTCATCTGTCCGCACGGCTGGTTGCTTTTTTGTTCTCTCGATATACACGCTGCTTAATGTACAGCCATTTGCATGGGTATGCCAAGACATGGTCAAAGTAGTTAGCCTTCCTACTGTAGGAGATACTGGCTTTCGACTTGTTCTTCCAAGGGGCGAAATGGTTCAAGTGGTAAGAGTGCGAATTTACTGACCGGAAGGTCCGTGGTTCGAATCCCACCTCCGCCTCTAGACTTCCCCTGTCTAGGCTTGGGCAACCTGGCAGTAACCCAGCCCTCGTGCTTCCCTCGGATGGCATGGCAGCTAGGTACCGAAGGGGTGCTACAGCCTAACGCTCTTTTTCTTCCATGCAAATGTGATCAGGTGCGAAATTTCAAGCGCATTCTCTACCTTCTAGCTGATTTTATCCGATATGTTTTAGTAGGTTGCAGGACTTGCAGAGTTCAAGCTCATTTCACTCTCGTTGTTTCCATTTCTGCTTTGCTATTGTGTCCACACCACTGTGGCGAAGCACCGGACCCGAGTTTCGCTCTTATTAAGTCTCTCGAAAAACCAAATTAGTTTGCAAATGAGTGTATATTCACTTAATTCACCCTTTCTTTATCCGAGTCGAGTGGCGCCAACACAGGGGGAGTCGTTTTGAACAGCAGCTGATCTCCGGGCCTCTTTACGATGTGTTTACATTTCATTCATCGTTTCATCCTCGTTTGAAAAGTTTACACGGGTGTTCATTTACGCCTCATTATGACAAAGATTTGAAACTTGGTTATTACGTGGTTCCGGATTTATCGTATTCATTTTTATCCGCTGCGTTACACCAATATTAAGATCTATTCCTTTAAGAGTTTCGAAGTTTATTCATTTCAGCGAAATCTGCAAACTAATTTGGTTCTTTCGAGAGACTCACCTGGAACCCAGCTGAATCTCTTGGCTTTGATGTTTCTTCGTGGGCTGTCGAGGGGTTTTCAGCAACCTTATGAGTAGTGCATTACAGAAATGCGTTCATTTCACTTGCGACCAAATTATCATGCAAGTAGTGTCCCCATTCGCACAAAAATCTGGTTAATCTAATCAGTCAACATTCGAGTGAACAAGGTTTAGTTAACTGTACTTATTCACACCAATTAGTTGAATGTACATTTCAGTTCAAACAGAAAACCTTTGCGAATTAATAAAGTACAGCTGACAACTCAAGTCAGCTGTTCGATTAAGAAAGTAGATGTCTGGACTGAATGAATAGCGAACGAGGACATTGCTTATCAACTGAGTCAATATTTTTTCCTTTCATGGACAAAATGAACCAAGTTAAGTTCTTGGGAATATATAGAAATTTTAGCAGCTCGTTTGCATGAGGTGGCTGTTGATATATCCGCCAACCTTGACAGTTTGCCTGCAGAGATATCATCATTGCTCCCCTATCGGATTGCGTTTATATAGCTTACACGACAGAATCTACTAACTCCCGATATGATTAACGGTGATTTTTCACGTGATAAGCCTGTCTCGTCGAATGTACTTTCCTCCCCGTCGTGTTGCTACCCGTCGCTTTCAGGATGTAGCCACTCAATCAGGCCTCGATTGACATGTTCTCTACAAGTTGGGAAACGAACCTATTATTATTATTAATAATTGATTGAAGAGGTTTGCCATAATTTTAGCAACATACACTCATTCGTAAACATAGTTGGTTTTTGCAAGAGACTCAACTGGAACCCAGCTGAGTGTATTTCGCTAATTTTCTTGCAGTTCGGTTTCAATTAGAATATAAGGTTGACGGAAACTTGGTGACTAATGTGTCCCAAGAAGGGCAGAACCGGTCATGTCGAAGAATTTTTTTCGGCAACCGTATGATTAGCGCATTACGAATTGTCGTAATTTTATTGATCCGATCACGATTTGTGCTGCTTCGTGATCTGGCCATGCTGTAGCACAACCGACCAGGTGTTGGCTGCATTATGATACTGTGTGCTTCAGAAACAAGGTTAAACGGACTCATAACATGCTGCAGAATCTCCACTCTGCGAATCTATAATCAGCGTTCTCCTGAAACATCAATTTGTTTCCTCCAGGAGTAAATCACTCTAATGCAGGTTGAGCACTGCTACGCCGTTAGAGGTTCATTTATTTGTTCTGGTGCATCGCTTGCATAGCAAATGCCTAAAGCTGGAATGCAATATCATTCGTCCATTATCCTACGTCCAACCAGTGGTTTTAAGCTCTAGCATACACTGCCAGCTACCTTCTCGCCAGTACATCATTCACCTCAACAAGGAGGAGTAAAACCAGATATCCTGCTTTACGCGCAGAAGCAAAGTACCCTCCCGGTGGAGCGGATCTTGGGTTTCGTGACTTCAAACAAAGACAGGCTATTGGTCAGTTGCGCGGCCGTGTAAGGAGATGTTCAATCCCTTTCTGATTCATACCAATATCATATTTCGAAAAAAAATCAATCTGCCGTCACTTCATGCACCAATCAATCATCCATAGCCCCAACAAAATGTGCCTCAAATTGATAAAGACTCTGTTGTGGGTTTAAATTTGAATTGGCGAAGCTTAGCTCCCTCATACCGGTTGCTTCAGTCTTGACGCAAGGGGATCACATAACAATCAGAAGGAGGATGTTTATTCCACCCTTTTTACGAAATTCCGACCACAACGCTAAAAAGGCGAGAACGTGAAATCGCGAGACGCGTTTAGTGAAACTAGTGAACAGTTTGGTGACCTGTCAGTTAAGATCTTACGCGAAACCGCTGTCTGTATGAAACGGTTTGACACAAACGGTGTTGCCCCACACGAATGCGCTTCAGCTATGACCTTGAAACCTTGGAACTGGAAAGTTTCTAGCATGGTCTTGGTTTTCAACTCAAGGATGTCCATCCTTTGAGGGTCTGATAGTTTCTAATAATAGCTGATTGCCCCACGGCCAATCAGATGTCTTGATTGCACGCACGTAACTACCTGATCTTATGTCGATAAGCGTAGCGGTGACTCACTTTAATTGACCATTTCTGTGTTTCGTTACGCCTCACGTGGGTGCTAGTTGCTATCCTTAGGTTTCTAAAGAAGAAGATGCCGCCGGTATTTATTGATTAATTAATCATGGGATTCTGTGGAATTTCATAGACTAAGGTGCTTTTCGCGGTGCTTAGTATGCGCGCGCTGATTTCCAGACAAGACCACCAGTACTTACATGGGCAACGCTTGTCAAAAACAGCTTTCCGAAATACGTAAAATGAAACTTCTTGTCGTTGGCTTGTTCGCTGATATGGGCAATTTGACTGCAAGCGTAGCGGTAGGCACAACCACTAACCCACCGCTACGCACTACTACGCTCCCCAATAACGCGCTGGTAATGTCACCTCGATTGGTGATGAAACGCTTGCAGTCAAATTGCCCAGCTCAGCGAACAAGCCAACGACCATCTACGCTGCCTGAGCTAACGATATTTTCCTCCATAAACATCTCTCCAGAACGCCCCAATTGAGGCGAATAATTATGGTTATAACAGCTTTCCATCAATTTAGTTCGAATTAAATTAAGGAAAATAGTGGAATTAAGGTCACTTGTCCCGTGGCCATGGGATAAGATCACTGTGAGTGATGGATGAATGATGGTCTATTCTGTCTAAGTGGGAGTTAATCACACTACTGGGCAGCCACTAGTGGTGGTGTGACTTGTGGAACGGTAGTGCAACTCTGAATCGGTCCCTTGGCCTCCTGCTTCGCCCACTATGATATATCAAAAGGCATGGTAGCTCTACGCAGCCTTTTATGGAGACAAAGGAAAATTGTTACAACTGTATTTATAGAATAGTCACAGAGTATTCCACAAGGTCGTGCCGGAATCTCGGTGAGGGGAGGAGTAGCGTCGAGTCAAAGATGCTCGGCTCGAATTGGCTGGCACCCTCACCAATCAGGGCATGCCTTCGTGTGGTCCGTGTCCTACACGTGACACATCCGTCCAAATGATGTGATGTTCGGTTAGTGGGGGCGGCTGGCCCCCGGACAGTAACCTGGCACTATCCCAGCCCTCATGTACCGAAAGGGTGTTACAATTGAACGATTATCTTTTTTCTCCTTCGGAATGGTGCAAACCGTGAGGTGGACAGCACATGACTTGGCGGAAAGAGATCAAGAAGGGTTTGGGTGTTTTGTGTTGTACACCTTCCAGGATGTGGTACTCCATCTTGTGCCTTTGACTCAGAAGCCCGACCCACAAGACAGTGGGAGGATGCAGGGCTTTGCTCTTAGACCCAGCTCGTAGATTGTGACTGAAATGTCTGATCTGCTCGGCTGCAGGGAGTTGGCCTTGCCAAGGGCGCAGGAAATAAGACATCATTGTCGCACTTCTAATGCGGCTAGGCACTGTTGGTGCCTTTTGAGCAGCACCAGGTCCCCTGGTTTTAAAAGCATTTCGACCGTATTGAGGAATGCGCCGCTGGTCTTGGTCAGGCGTTGAGTGATTGGAATGTGCGGCTTTAGGGACGATTTTTTCTAACCCATCCTTCCTTTGAGGAAGGTAGCATCGCCGCTTCCATGAACGTGAATATGTTGGCCTCTTGGAGGGAAACGTCTTACTGCCTTCACACTCCTGCCTCAGAGGACAGTACGACGTTATTCCATAAGCTCTTTGTAGCATGACTACTCGTAGTATGGGGTCTCGTTGCTCTTGGTTTGGCTGCTCCTATTTGGCAATTCTGGCGTGGTTGCACCTTGTGGAACGAAGTTCCAGCCAGTGTACTCCACGTCGTCAGCTTTCTAGCTACATTAAAGAATTTCTTAATGACAGTTAAATACTGAGCAGAATTCCATGAATCACGTTGTGATCGGTTGCTGAAATTTGTAGCGGTGTTCCAGGACGTCCTAGCTGAAATACTCATTCAACATGACTGCTTGCTCAGATGCCTCCCCGATTTTTTTCCGGTGTGGGACTCGCTTCTCTGAGCTGAGGGAGAGGCACAGTAGTCGTAGTATGACAAAGATTTTGGCTGTGATATCCATCCGGCTGATACCTCGGTAGCTCTCACAGAGCGCCGTATCACCGGTTTCGGATATAGATAGCAATGTAGAGGTTCCCTAAACCACCTGGAACACTGGCTCCCCAAGTTAAGTGGAAAAGCCTGTGATGAGGTCTGGCGACTGTTGGCCAACAGATTTTGCAGATTTCCACCAGGTTGCTATCTTCACCTTGAAATTTTGTGTTCAATAGCCTGATATTTGGGCTGATTCACATCGGCTACGAGCTTCGCTACGGATTATGTTCAGTACGAAGTTTGTGGTGTCTGCCATGAGTAATTGGTAACTAGGTGGACGTTTGTGTAGCGGGCGAAGACACACACAAGCTACCTACATTCCACAACATGGCCAATTTAGTAGTTCCCTAATCCACCTGGAAAACTTTGGCTCCCCATATTAAGTGGAAACGCTTGTGATGAGCTTTGCTGACTGCTAGCAAACAGGTTTTGCAGATTTCCACCAGGTTGCCATCTTCACCCTGAAATTTTGTGTTCAAGTAGCCTGATATTTGAACAAATTCACATCGGCTATGAGCTTCGCTATGGATTCTGTTCGGCACGAGGTTTATGGTGTCTGGAGTGGGTAATTGCTGTAGCGGTCGAAGTGTTAGGTCCATCTTTCCATAGTCCGTTATTAGTAGACCGTTAGCCTATCGAAGCTTACTTCTCTGATCTTGCCGTTGGCCTGGAGCGTGATGGATCAGCCGTCAAAGTTAAGAATAACTACCAACGTTAGCAGCTGTCTCCGTGCTAGAAGCCGTTTCTGACGCACCATCCATACACGACGTAAGCTTCGGAAATTAGAAGAACTGGTCTGGAAAGCTTTCTGGAATGGTAAATTGGTGCTTTGTGAACCGAAACCAGGTATCAGTGTCTCTGAAAAGCATGTAATATCAACTTCGCGACCAAAGAGGCATTGTACAGTGACTGGCTTCCTGCGTTAAACAGAGTACGGGCACTCCAGAAGCTTATATTCAATGCGTTCCTGGTTTGGAGGGGAGTTGAGGGAGGCCTGGCTTACATCCCGAGAGCTACGGGCACACCAGCAGCTTGTATTCAATGCGTTCCTGGTTTGGAGGGGAGTTGAGGGAGGCCTGGCTTACATCCCGAGAGCTTGGCGTTGCTTACCGGTGACACCTGAATGGGCCTTCGTATCTGGGAGATATTCAGGGAGCAACATGGCAATTCGTGTACAAGTAACGTCTCCAGCGGAATACGAATTTTATTCGAGGAGAATCCCTAGCCTTTGCACAACTAAGTGCACACATCAAAGCAACGGAGAGTAGCATCGTCAGAGGGGCCGCTGCGGTCAATCTTATGAGCCTGCTGCGTCAGGTCTGGCGTTTCTTCGAGTTCGCTCCTGTAGCCCTTACACATCCAACTGCGACCCGTATAACAGTAAGGTTTCATAGTTGCTAGTGACCATCACACGGTTCGCACACCAATTCGGTGGTACCAAGTGCTGACGAGCAATCGATGCCTCCTCACGGCACACGAAACCTCTTCATTGACGGAGTACCACCCGCCATTTCGTAGTGTTGTCATAGGACTCATGTGGCATTTTGCAGGAGATCCGGTTGCCAACTGAGAATTCACCATGCCTCTGTTGGTGGTTCACCAACAGAGTCCTGTTGGCCCATGTGCAGCAGTCACACCCTAGTTAGCGCCGTCAGAGCACGGGGTGGAGTGCATGGACCTTGCGACGGCTGTTTGGTGAATCGTCTTTGAATCTCATTTGGAAAAAACCTCAGGTTTATGCATGCTCTAAAGCCACATAATGCTTGGGTGCAATGTTTTTCAGTACTTTCTGCGCGCATTTCGAAGACGAGTTTTTCGGCAGGTTTTTTGCATTTTAACTAACATTTTGCCACTTAATCCTATCGCTCATTCGTGTGGAAATAAAAAATGGTCGTTGGCTTTTTCGCTGAGCTGGGTAATTTGGTTGCAAACGTTTCATCACCAATCGAGGTGACATCATCAGTGCGTAGTTGTGCGTAGCGGTGGGTTAGTGGTTGTTCGTTCAGTAATGTTACGTGTGTGTCAATATACGTGCTGGTAGCCGGGGTTGACCTTTGACAGCGATTAGTTGTTCTGTCGGGTGGCATACGGAGACAGTGACACGGAATCGAATTTCTGGAAGCATGGTACTCTACGGCAGGTTCAATCAACCGGTGCATCAAACTGGATCCAATTTACGCACCTCTACGTGCAAAAGACCAACATCGTAACCGGAACACTCAAGGAGGACCGAATAATGGATTCAAAAACGAAGAAACAAGGAACTTCTCGGAGTCAAATCAATAAAAGTCACAAGCCGGAACTCGGAAGGACAAAGGCCACTCCAACATCGACCAGACTACGACGGCGAGGGATGCCAAGTTCAAAGGTCACGTGGGCAAAGG
>NW_008751778.1:517035-521921 GCF_000715545.1 Opisthorchis viverrini
CTCGTGGCCGAACGGTTAAGTGTTCAAACTACTAGCCGGGAGGTCGTGGGTTCGAGACTCTTCGGAGTTTCGTGAGATGCGCACTGCTGATGATTCCCAATAAGGATGAAACAGTGGTACAGTACTTCTAGGCTTTTCAGCATAGATTGGCTTCACTTACAGGAAGAAATTTATTTTTCATATTGTTACCGATTTGTTTATGAGATCTAAGGCTACATTGATTTTATGTTTGCTTTCTCATCCTACCTCACCTATTCTCGTTACACCAGTTTTCGTCGGTGGTAAGCTATGAGGTTACATTGTCTGGTTTTTTAACTGGAATTCCAACTCAGTTCTAGGTCGCAAGCTCGTGGGAACATATTCTTTCGGCTTATCACGCACCGAAAATGTATAGAATAAATATCATTATCAATGAACCTACTGATATTTCAGTTCGGAATTCTAATCACACGGTCCTCTCAAGTTTCACACAACCCACAGGCGGAAACTGCTGGAGCGAGGAGGATCTTATTGCCCAAATTAGGGGAACACGTGGACTGTCTTTTCTGGAAGATGTGATCAGTTTAATCAGCCTACATGGGAAACTCCAACAACGATTTGATGGGTCTCGTCCTCACCAGATACACATAGGTGACCAATGAAAGATCTCTACTTCCCGAAAAGTAGCAGGCGCTAAGTGTGAAATCTCCTTGGTTTATCACGGTTGATCGGCGCAATATTCCTTGTTGCGTTGAATCGCCACTAAATACCAGTCATTAGAATAGCATCGAATAGTTACATTGAGGGTTAAACCGACAGCAATCGTGAGGACCAACAATCTGTATTGAAATTTGCGGTTCCTGATGGTTGCGATTGGTGAGTTACGTATGACTATGAAAGGTTTTCTAACGTTTTCAAAACCAAATTGATTTGCAAATGAGGGTAATTCTCGAAAAAAACAGTCCAATTTGGGTTCAAGTAGATCATGAGGTTGATGGACGCTCGGGAACTGCGCCTACCTGGTGAGCCCGAAACAGAAGGGCGAAACCCGTCGTGGGCTGTCGAAGCGTTTTCAGCAACCTTGTGAGTAGTTTCCTTTAAGAAAATATCCAGCTGTTTTAGTTAAGTTAGGCCAAGTTACCAGTTATCTTCATCACACCAGATTTAGGTCAAACCGTAAAACAGGATGTCGCTTTCTCAGCATGTGTGAGTAGTTTCCTTTAAGAAAATATCCAGCTGTTTTAGTTAAGTTAGGCCAAGTTACCAGTTATCTTCATCACACCAGATTTAGGTCAAACCGTAAAACAGGATGTCGCTTTTCTCAGCATGAGTGATGGTTTTCTTCGTGTTGTGTTTACCAGACTATCCGACGACTAGGTTTCGTTCAGTATGTCAATACGTTTGTCGCAAATTTGAATTCTGTCTGCAGTCGGTTTGCTATTACCTACCACCAGTTAGAATGATGGTTCATCGGATATCCGTTGTAACGCACCGGAAGTTCAGCCATCGTTCGTGGACACTGTGGCTCGAATGAGACATTAATATCGTGTTTGTGATAGTGTTTCCAAATCTGTAAGCCAACTGATACGACCAAGATCGTTTTTGGCCTTCACAAAGGTGTACATTAGGTCAATGCTGGAGCCTACTTTGAAAACACGTGTTATTGTTTAGAATTCAGTGTGGTCGAACTGGTTGAAAGGTAAACGGTAGAATCACACGACCGATCGACCGTCTTTTTATTTCCTGAGAATGATATCACTTTTGTTATATGAAGTGCGACGTGATGTAAGTGGTTGTTCGGCTATCGCAAACTTTCGGTGCCAAGCTACCACGCCACTTGGAAGAAGCACGAGGGCTGAGATAGTACCAGATCGCCCAAACCTAGACACGAGCAGTGAAGATGAAGAGACTGGTTCCAAACCATTCGAGCTACCTTGAGTTCGGTGAGAGAAATGTCTATGACATTTCTGTAAAGGGCCTTTGTTGTGAACTTTTCAGGAACTTCCCGTATTGCATAAAAAGTCTAACAGAAGTCCGGACTTGATTCCTTACTGTCTACTGACTACGGTTGGGTAAGCACCCCCTACCTTTTGAATCATAATTGAATTTGAGGCTCCCCAGTTCCCACCTCAACTCTACGAATGACACAAACTACCACAAACAACCACTATTTTGAGATCAGTGGCGATGTAAGTAGTATCATAAATTCTAGCTAAAAAACGCAGGGCTCGTTTGCAGGCGGGCTCAGTAATCGGATAGGGACATCAACCGCGCCAAAAATATCATTGTGACAGACAGAATTGGGCAAAATACCGAACACAAGAGTGCTTCGTGGTGCCGTTTCTAACAGTTTTTGACCGTGCACAAACTTCCACGTGTCGTGGAACGTCGGAGCGTGGTGAAGCGAAAAAAAGCATAGTAAAAGTGCGTGAGACAAAACTGCAATATCATCCAATCATATTGAAATTTGGTGAAGTTTCTCAAGGGATGATGGCGAAATTGAGCAACAATGTGATAAGAGAAGAGCATCTAATCGAACAGCTTCTGTTGTACAAAAAATGGGGTTATAGTTGACTTGGTGGGAATGAGCCATAAGGACTAATCTTGGTCAAGAAAATATGCAGACACTGATTTAAAAAAGCTCAAATCAATAGAAATGCAACAACACCAGTGAACCCAAAAACGCTATAACTAGGATTGTGAAGCACTTATAGTAAGTACGGAATGAAGGGCAGGCTGACAGAAACGAACAAGTGCAACGTACCTGAAGCACTGTTATCAGATGTAGCTTTATGCTGACCTGAATGAGAGCAATGAACTGGAAGTTCAAAACTTCCAGTAAATGCAAGACAAACAAACTGGGGAACTGAAGGAGATACCGGAAGCCTAAAAGTATCACGTTTCAACAAAGGTGCATTGGTCAACAGAGATAGATCAGCGCTCCACATCAGCTCAACACTATGAAACTTTCAAGAGAAAGACGAAAGCTTCGTTATCTAACGCACTTACGATAGGAAGGGTGCGGGTGACCTTGAACCACTAGGTGGGTGGATGACCCGCCGAGAGGGGGACCGATCACCGGAAAAGCTGGCGTGTGCAGTTTTGAGGTACGCGTTTCAATTCTCTAGGTCGCGAAAGTTATGATCTACCGATTCCATCCACAAAAATACTAATCGCCAGTAAAGTTGAACCTAGACCAGTCATCGGTGAGTTGCACCTGTAGGTCGGTGGAACGTTCGCAAGATAATTTGTAACGATATCAGGCCAAGGACTTTAGTCTCTTCAGTGTGAGAGTGCTACAGTTTTGTCAAATCAGATTACGTGAGTTTTGAAACTATCGTCTTTTGAAGTCTCCAAAATGCATATTTTGTGTTTTAAGTAACTGCTAATCCCGGTCCAGCGCCCTGATGCCTTGACGCTCACAAGGAACACAACAGCTTTATTGCAAGTGCGCAGTTTACAAGGGGCCACGAAATATTTAAAGCGCACTTTTGACCCGGATCTAGGATGTCTGATCGACGTTGAGTGAACACTCATCACCATATGTGAATTGCCGTTGCTGAATCGATCGACTACTTGAGTGTTCAGTCGGAAGCTGGCTTATCTGGCCCAGATGTTTGACGGCTTCCCGACTGCGCTTTTTGTGGTGTTTGAATATCTCGGTAGGCTTCAGGTACTCTTGGATTACTTTCAGGAATCTGACCTTCTTGACACTTTGTATGCTTCGAGTCATCATTCCAACCGCTGTCAGTGACACGCACTTTACAGTGAATTTGGATACGCGATACGCTCGTGTGAAAAAGTGGCTTTCAATAGACGTGTGACAACCGAAATATTCTACTCCACATGGTGTTCGGAAGGAGGTTTCCATATTGTGTGGTACTGCCAAAGCATGAACAACCTTGAAAAGCAGTTAGATCGGATGTCACTCATAATCCACCATGTTCCAGCCCAACCCATGTTTTTAGGGTTATAACCATGATATGTTAACACCCCTGTAAGTATCTGTGGTAACATTGATTTGAGCGGTCGATTGAAACATATTATTATTATAATGATCATCAGTATCATCTAACCTCCAACATTACACGTGGATAGTTTGATGAATAGTTTGTGAACTCCGGTAACGCACACCTTGTCAAGTACCTACCTGATCAGGACTAGACCTGATGCCAAGGTCTGGTCTGAATTACAGCTAACAGTGATCTTCTACGCTTTCCCCCTCCCCTCACCTTAGTCTCTGCAGTCCACATCATCGGTAAGGACTGGCGAGTCATACCGAATCCGGTTGCTCTCTCTCTCTCCCTCTCTCTGACTGAGCTCTATCCACCTTACTCAGATCTTTAAAGGTCAAATCACAGGCGACCTTCAAAGCTGCCCCTACATGGAATCAGTCACCATCAGGTTAAATATAGGACCAAATTATCGGAATGCACTGTAGCGGACATTTCCATGTCCCATCAACCAACTTCACTTAATTTGTCCAGTACATGGGTGTTTACTAGATCCCACGACTTACCTGCTACACAAGCACACAAGTCACGTGACAAACGCCGTTCCACCCGCAACCTTGACCGACTACAAGAAGCGACAACACAGTCAACACGCATGGACTCGCGCGCGCGCAGGGAGCAAGTAGTCAGCTAAACACTCCAAGTCCACGGACAATCATGGAATACGTGTAACAGCCAAACTGTGGAGAAAACACGTTCCCACCGTCCGGACTTTCATCAACGAACTCTCACATACGATAAGTTCCTTTATTGACTTGCTCCAATTTCGCATTGTATTCATTTTTATACGTGTCACAACCACACTAAATATCTCTATTAGTGCACATACGTCTTCTGAATTGCATTACTCTCATCATCAGCTGAGCACTAATACTACTTGACTGGATGGCTGAT
>NW_008751778.1:522118-524827 GCF_000715545.1 Opisthorchis viverrini
CTGGCGTGTGCAGTTTTGAGGTACGCGTTTCATTTCTCTAGGTCGCGAAAGTTATGATCTACCGATTCCATCCACAAAAATACTAATCGCCAGTAAAGTTGAACCTAGACCAGTCATCGGTGAGTTGCACCTGTAGGTCGGTGGAACGTTCGCAAGATAATTTGTAACGATATCAGGCCAAGGACTTTAGTCTCTTCAGTGTGAGAGTGCTACAGTTTTGTCAAATCAGATTACGTGAGTTTTGAAACTATCGTCTTTTGAAGTCTCCAAAATGCATATTTTGTGTTTTAAGTAACTGCTAATCCCGGTCCAGCGCCCTGATGCCTTGACGCTCACAAGGAACACAACAGCTTTATTCCAAGTGCGCAGTTTACAAGGGGCCACGAAATATTTAAAGCGCACTTTTGACCCGGATCTAGGATGTCTGATCGACGTTAGTGAACACTTCATCACCATATGTGAATTGCCGTTGCTGAATCGATCGACTACTTGAGTGTTCAGTCGGAAGCTGGCTTATCTGGCCCAGATGTTTGACGGCTTCCCGACTGCGCTTTTTGTGGTGTTTGAATATCTCGGTAGGCTTCAGGTACTCTTGGATTACTTTCAGGAATCTGACCTTCTTGACACTTTGTATGCTTCGAGTCATCATTCCAACCGCTGTCAGTGACACGCACTTTACAGTGAATTTGGATACGCGATACGCTCGTGTGAAAAAGTGGCTTTCAATAGACGTGTGACAACCGAAATATTCTACTCCACATGGTGTTCGGAAGGAGGTTTCCATATTGTGTGGTACTGCCAAAGCATGAACAACCTTGAAAAGCAGTTAGATCGGATGTCACTCATAATCCACCATGTTCCAGCCCAACCCATGTTTTTAGGGTTATAACCATGATATGTTAACACCCCTGTAAGTATCTGTGGTAACATTGATTTGAGCGGTCGATTGAAACATATTATTATTATAATGATCATCAGTATCATCTAACCTCCAACATTACACGTGGATAGTTTGATGAATAGTTTGTGAACTCCGGTAACGCACACCTTGTCAAGTACCTACCTGATCAGGACTAGACCTGATGCCAAGGTCTGGTCTGAATTACAGCTAACAGTGATCTTCTACGCTTTCCCCCTCCCCTCACCTTAGTCTCTGCAGTCCACATCATCGGTAAGGACTGGCGAGTCATACCGAATCCGGTTGCTCTCTCTCTCTCTCCCTCTCTCTGACTGAGCTCTATCCACCTTACTCAGATCTTTAAAGGTCAAATCACAGGCGACCTTCAAAGCTGCCCCTACATGGAATCAGTCACCATCAGGTTAAATATAGGACCAAATTATCGGAATGCACTGTAGCGGACATTTCCATGTCCCCTCAACCAACTTCACTTAATTTGTCCAGTACATGGGTGTTTACTAGATCCCACGACTTACCTGCTACACAAGCACACAAGTCACGTGACAAACGCCGTTCCACCCGCAACCTTGACCGACTACAAGTCAGTTCCTGTTTAGTACGCACGGAACGATTCATATTTTATACACACATCAAACTTTCCTATATATAGGAAGCGACAACACAGTCAACACGCACAGACTCGCGCGCGCAGGGAGCAGGACGTCAACCTCTCCACAAGTCCACGGACAATCATGGAACACGTGTAGCAGCCAAACTGCGGAGAAAACACGTTCCCGCCGTCCGGACTTTCACCAAGGGACTCTCACATACGATAAGTTCCTTTATTGACTTGCTCCCATTTCGCATTGTATTCATTTTTATACGTGTCGCAACCATGTTAAAAACTTCTATTAGTGCACATTCACCTTCTGATTTGTATTATGGCTATCGTCGCCTGTGCACTAATAGCACCCACTGGCAGATTATTTTGGCTCTCACTGGAGATCCAGCTGAATAGCTCGCACACGATGTTTTTCAGCTGAATGTGTCACACAAACGCAACCGGCATTCGCCAGTTGTGCGGTTCAAGTAAGTCATACTATTGGTGAAAATATTATGAGTTGCTGAACGGTAGTGAAACTCTGTATCGGTCCCTTTGACTTCCTGCTCCGCCCACTATGGTATATCAAAAGTCACGGTAGCTCTACACAGCCTTTATGGAGACAGGAAAATTAATACAACTGTATTTATAGGGTAGTCACAGTGTGTTCCACAAGGTCATGCCAGAATCTCCGTGAGGGGNCAAGGATGCTCGACCCGGATTGGCTGGCATTCTGACCAATCAGGGCATGCCTTCGTTTGGTTCGTGTCTTGCACGTGACACATCCGTCCAAATGATGTGCTGTTCGGTTATTAGGGACGGCTGACCTCCGAACAGAAAATTTGAGGAAGGAGAGAAAAAATGGAGTGGGCTTTTGAGGAGTTTCCCACAGCCTGACAAATGACGTTGTACAAAAACGTTAGGTTAGTTTGACACGTCAATACATAAAGTTTTCCACCCATTTGTCTGACTTATCTTTCTTGTTCACCCATACGAATAGCGTGGCTGTTTGGCCGCTGGATTCGAAAGTCATATTTGACTGAATTGTTGAAGAAAACAAGGAAGAGTTGAAAGGAAAATCTGAAGTACGCTCAGGGAGTGATTCACCTTTTTAAGTAACCCACCAGTTTTCAACAACCCACAACTAGTGGACAGTGTTAAGGAACAACGTGTTTGTCACGTAATACCCGTATTGTGCGTAGCAAAATCT
>NW_008751778.1:524846-527237 GCF_000715545.1 Opisthorchis viverrini
CCCCCCCCCGTGTGGGATTGTCCAAGTTAACCACAGGCAACCTTTGGGCGATTTGGAAGTCTTACTGCTTTTTGTGGTGTTTTGAGACGTTTTAACGCAAGACGCAAAGGGTTAGCGTTCCCCTCTGAATTATGCTTTGTCGCCATGGAAATGCAACATTCAAAAAAAGACTTTGATCTGTCATTGGTGTTTTCCTCGCCAAAAATCAAATTCCCGCGGATTTGCAATAGTTGCTGGAACCAACACAGTCTGACTTTCACCGAATGCTTCACAGAATTCAGCGAAACCCAAGAAATTTCGCCTACTCAACTGAATGTCAGTTGAGCGTCCTATTTTCACCAACTTACTTTGCAAGAATACATAGTACAGTTTCTTATCACGTGTGAAACAAGACGGACAGAAGTTCGAGATCTTGATAAACGTGCTTTGCAAGTACCCAAGCAAGAATGTTGAACATTGAGTTGCTCGTGGTGTTGGTGCGAAAATCAACCTCCGGAATGAAATTGTCAGCGACGGTTTTGGTACACGTCATTGGTATTTGTCGGCATTGGATGCGTAACAAATGCATGCTCAGTTTGATGGATAAAGGTCACGTGACCAGGGCCACCACCTAAAGTATAGCGTTTTGACTAGAGGAGTGGAGGGTATAGACTTATTGCATTACTCAGTAAATTGCTGAAAACTCTTCGACAGCCCACGACCGGTTTGGCTGTTTTGGGGCTCATCAGGTTCCCTAGTTTTCGTCAACCTTGTGTTCTGCTTGAACCTAAATCGTACAGAATACCACAAACACATTCATTTTCATACCAATTTGGTTTTGACGAGATGCTCACCCGGGTCCCTGCTAAACCTTTAGTTTATGGTTCAAGTGGAACGGAAACCTGGGGACTGCGTCTACCTGAAGGGCAAAACCGGTCGTGGGCTGTCGAAGAGGAGGGTAATGCATCACGTCTATACAATATATTGTGATATTTCGAATGTTGTACCAAGTGAAACATCAAGTGGCTTGGTGCAACACATTCAGTCGCTTAAGAAAATCATGACCCAGAGATTCATTTGGGTTTTAGCTGAGTCTCCGGTCAAAACCAAATTGTTATGCAAATGAGCATATATTTATCGCAAAGTAAAACGTTGTTCGATCGTCAGACTCTCGCACTGCTTTTGTTCTTGGGCACACTTCGCTGTCTGGATGTTGTCAGGTTGCGGTATTGACCTTCATTTTTTGGTGGAAACTGCGTGTCTGCGTTGCTGGCAATCGAACAAGTGCAGTCTGTTGATCAGAACATTGATGGGCTCTAGGTCGGAAATGAGTGTGACCTTGCACCTTGTTACACTCGGCTGAATTTATCTTCGCTACCTGGTGCCAGCAATCGAAGCATAAGCTTGGCAGGTCGCCTCAGTTGAGAGAAAATGCGTTTATTGGTCAACTCGTGCAACACATTCGCCACTCTTTCAAACCGATATCAATCATGTGGTTTCGACAAAACAACCTGGTGCCCTGTACAGAAGATTGGAAACGTTGCACTCAGTGTAGGCGTCATCAGGGTATTCAGTGGCAAAACGTACAAATGACTTTTAAAGATATCATTCAACTGCTGGCCTAAGAACAAATTCACGTCAATTAGTAAACCTGAGTGTAAGTCTCCGCGATCCCGTTGTGAAGCAACATACGGAAACTAACGGGAATCGCGGAATGAAAGGACCACTTTTTGGCCTATGTCCAAAGTGCACATGAGCAGGCAAGGTGAATGAACTAGATTAACTCTTAGAAACGAGTACTGAAGAACCTCATAAACGAAAAATTCAGCTGAATTCCAGGTGAGTCTCCCGTCAAATGAGTGTATTTCTCGAAATCAGTCCATTTTAGGTTCAAGCAAAACGTGAGGTTGATGGAAACTCGGGCACCATGCCTACCTGATGAGCCCCAAGACGGGCGAAATCGGTCGTGGGCTGTCGAAGAGTTTTCAGCAACCTAATGAATATTAGTTCTATTTTCCAGGAAGGATGTCATAATTCTGGGTTAATTCTTGGTCTTGGGGCAGTTCGGGTTGTTTATGGTTCGTCCTAGTGACAGTTACACAGATGTTATCTTCCTTTCTCTTGTTTACTTGAAGAACGACAGGGTAAGACAATAATATCCTTGGCTGATTGTTGTCCAACTTGAATCGTCCTAGTGACAGTTACACAGATGTTATGTTCCTTTCTCTTGTTTACTTGAAGAACAAAAGGGTAAGACAATAATGTCCTTGGCTGATTGTGGATGCACAGTCAAGAGGGCAGTTCGCACTGTCCTAGCTTGTGGATGACAGACAAAACCACCTTTGTTCAACTGTAAACCTTGAATAATTAAGGAGTCAGATATGCAGGTTGTTTTATTCTTGAGGCATACAG
>NW_008751778.1:528335-534548 GCF_000715545.1 Opisthorchis viverrini
AGATAGATAGATAGGTAGTTAGATAGATAGATAGATAGATAGATAGGTATGTAGGTAGATAGGTACATACAGATAATAGTAACCTTGTTATGGTTTTGCGGATAACTTCGGGAATTGCACAAGAGTGTTTAAAGTGACAGCGCATATGATCCTTAGCCTATGAACGATTTTGCTGCTTCGCCATATAGAGAAAAATCGACTCATAAATGTTTCCACCCATAAGTATGTCACACACAGAGAGATTCCTCAGCTACTTCAGTGACCTTGGTCAGAGGTCTTTTGATTCACAACTTGAGCCTCCATTGAAACCCAAATAATCACCTGCGAGAAAAACAGAACACTATGAAAGTCATTGGACGGCTGGGACACTTGTGCCATCCGCGTAAGTTTTACAGCTAGTAGTGATGCATAGACCAAGTGAAGTTTCATAGGCATTTGGGGTCAGACATTATACCCACTGCCACTTTACCAGTTTCAAGGCCGGTGTACAGTTAACACATGTCAAATCAACCGTGTGAAATCCACTATCAGCATCTTGACCAACAAGTAAACTTTTGAGTACGAGGACCAATTGAGGGATGGCCTTTCTTCATAATAATTCTACAAACTAAATGACAGTCACCCCATAGACATACAGTACGATAAATCACAAGTAAAGCAGATAAGGTTGATGCATACTAGTCACTGTCAAAATCTCAGAACACAACTTGGCGAACAATAATATTTTCGCGATCTCTACTTCTGGTCAATATACATCAAGTGAGTGATACATACAAGGAAAACAAGGATAAAGCGGAGTCTGTGCGTAAAAGTGTGAAAACTGTTTACTTCACGATCGATCGGTCTGAGTGGACAGTGGTCACGTGAGCAGACTAGGGAAGACTTAATGTGCGTGCGAACGTTTCTGAGCGTACAGACTCGGATTGAGTGAGCAAATCCCAATCGCCCCATCTGTGGCCAGACACTGACATTGAACGGATCTTGGTAGGTTGATTAGCGCTCGGTAAATATTTGGAAAGCGCTGTTGGGATTAATCACGTGACCCGTACCAGCTAAGTGAATGATCACTGCTCAAGTATTAGACCTGTCTGATGACAGCCAAAATGGGCTATGTTCTTTTATGATCTGGCAAAACTATCGTGTCATGCGCCCCATGTATTAGCTGTGCACCTGCAGGTGTAGGAGTAAACCATGATGCTTTGAGTGAGGTGAGGTTGACTCGCGTGGGAAGCCAATATTGGTTATGATTCCCTGCGCACCGGGTTCATTCAACAGTGAAATTATAGGAAATACAGAAAGGTGTTACAGATTATGGTCTGGTGAACACGTTTCACAGTGTGGCAAAGTCGCCATCAGGCTCGTGAAGCCGATTTCACAAGGTTGTTTCATCTTGGCCAAGGTTAAATAGGTGATGTCCAGACTCTGGTGGTAACTGTCTCACCAGGCCTTCCTTATGTTTCATTTGCCTATTCGCTATGGACGGTACAAAGCACAGTATCGGCACCATTAAGAAGCTAGTAGGTTGGTAGTCCTGGCCTCATGACCATGTATTTGCTACCCAAAGACCGGTAAAGCTAGGAAAAACATATGCCTATATTCACACACCCAATGCCGCCGGTTCATTCCACGGCACAATATCACTTTACTGGTGTCTGATTTCGCCGGATTAGAGTTGAAACAGATCTACAGGTCAGCGAATATACACCCATTTGCAAACTAATTTGGTTTTTTCGAGAGACTCACCTGGAACCCAGCTGAATCTCTTGTTTGTGATGTTCTCAGATCTACATGTCTCCTAACCTACCAACAAGCAGACACATCAGAGACACATCTGACTGAGGAGAATATCGACCAAATCAGAAAAATCGGATCAAATTCGGCGCCTCGACAGTTGGCGCCAGTTTACCCCTGAATTGGTAGGAGGGACTCTCAAGGTTGAAAACTACTAGAAAACAGTTGTGCGTTTGAGTTTTATCTTATCAATTCAAGGTCAAGTCTAGTTGTTCGGTTTTATTATTATTCCGGAACACTATCTGTCAAGCCCAGTACACTGTATCAATTAAGAAGTGGTGAGAAACCAAAGCGAAAGATAGTATCGATCAACTAGTTTCAGAAAATGCTCGCTTGCTGGCCTCTGATTGCAACCATTCAGTTTGTCAGAAGCGTATGGATGATAAAGGTCACAAATCCTAATATCTGCCATCGACATTCAGGCCTTAAGCCCGTGCAGAATCCTCACAATGGTTAGTCCCGAGTAACAAACTCAACTGTGTTTGATCACGAGAGCGATATACTCGTTACTCTTTTGATTCTTAATGTATGTACCATCTCCTTTATATGAATCTGGCGAAATGATAGGATATAAGCAAAGTCTTAGGATCTGTTACAACGGAGAGACAGACAAAAGCCTCTCCGATTCATTTCGATTCTTCAAAGACTTGTATCTCACCGTTCATGAGAAGCAGGGCCACATGTTTCCGCGAACAAACGTCCTGAACATGGTTCTCCAAGTCGTATATTTATCAATCAAAGGTCAGTATTACCTTGCGTTATACATGAGAGTAGCAGGTTATCATTGGAACAGGGTATACTTAGAACACAAGGTTGGCGGGAAGTGTATACCAGCCTGATGAGCCCCCCCACCCCCAAAAAAAAACGCAAAGACAGCCTTTTTTCGAAAAACCAAATTAGTTTGCAAATGAGTGTATGTTCGCTAATTTCGTGCAATTTGGTTTCAAGTAGAACGTAAGGTTGACGGAAACCCGGGGACTGCGCCTAGCTGATGAGCCCCAAGAAGAACGAAACCAGTCGTGGGCTGTCAACGGATTTTCAGCAACCTTTTGGGTAGTTTCCTTCGCTAAAATGGGTTCAAGTGAACAACTCATTTGTGCTTAGTTATCCACGTTGGCTCTGATGAACTTTCTGTTACCGCCAGGTCTCATACAATCCCGAAGGAGCACTCGAAAGAAGCTGCAACCAGGGCATCAAAGTCCCATTAGGGCTATATGGATCCGTTTGATTAGGTAGCCAATATCAGGAAGATCCAGCTACTCAGGAACTATCACGTCTTGTCGGTAAGCTGGGACACTCACAGGAAAACTGGTCAGGCGTTGTCGGAAAGCACTCAATCTCATGTAGAAAATTAGGATGGTCAAAGGATTTTGCCTAAGTCATTTTCTAATCTTTGTAGGGTTAAGGACGTCAGAAAAATTCTTCTAGATTTACGGACTTGAAAAATCAAAATTATACAACTTCTGCTAAGTTGTCAAAACGAAAAAAGAACTTTTCTTCAGTTGGATGCATCGGCTAGTACGGTAGTTATGACAGAGGTAGGAACAGATGCCTTCAGAGATTCATTACCCACAGCAAAAGTTCACTTGTTTCTGTGACCCGCATATCCTGTGATTTTTTCTGAAAGTTGAAATTTGAATGCGAAAGTCTAATGGCATGGGTTCATCGACGGGGGAAACATTTACTGTGAACATCCAGTTCCCCACAAATCATGGGTAAAATATACTTTTGCATGGGACTACACAATATTTTTCGGCCAACAATGATGAAAAACTTTTCAAACCTGCCTAATCACGAAATCACGATTGTTTTTTTTCTGGTCGAATTTCCCAAACCGATAACTCCAGTGTATGGTTTCTGATCTAGCTTCGTGGAACAACTTGTCGTTGTTGGCGTTAAGTTTCTGCTACATTTAAGCTCCAATCCTTCCGCTATAGACTTTATCCTTACTTCTATAAGCAGTTTTTTCGTATCACAGTTCGTTATACCCTTCATCTCGTTGTTCTTCGCATTTGATTTGTACACCAAAGGGACCGCGGAAGTTTCCAAGGTCGCACACTACTCACCAACCGTTAGCTTCTGACAAATAGAGCAGAGCGACTGATCCGCTCAGTCGAAACTTAATTTTTGAGGATGATTTCATAGTCTAAAAATGATCACTCAATAAACAGCTGGGAAGAAGTTCAAACCTAACTGCGACAAATGTGCCAAGGTTAACAATGCCCCAAAGTTATCTTCTCATGCTCCGCTGCCGCCAGGGTTTAAGTGTTCGTGGGGGGACGGTGGTGGACGGTTGCAGACTACATAAAAACAGCACATGGAAAGCCGTAGCGCTTAATTATTTCTGACAATACGCGACTCATACTGTCTTCGGCCAGCCTAAGACTAGCTGATCACTGCCCTAGGATGTCATTTCGACTTGATAAATGACTCTGATTTCAGTGAAATACACTCATTTGAAAATTAATTTGGTTTTGCGAGAGACTCACCTGAAACCCAGCTGAATCCCTCGTTTGTGAACCTCATGAGTAGTGCATTCCAAATACACATGAATCGAGTTACCTCGAATATCGTATCGACTGAAACATGAGGCGGCCTGGCAACATCACAAACGAGGGATCCAGCTGGGATCCAGGTTAGTCTCTCGAAAAACCAAATTAGTTTGCAAATGAGTGTATATTCGCTAGATTGCAGACTACATTTGATTGTGGAGACGAACCGTGGGAATCCAATCTTGCTTTCAAGCTCTTAATAAATCAAGCCTTTGGCGCTATATTCATTAAAAATAAACTGAATTCCTCGTTTGTGCATGCAGCTTATACTGGGAGCTGAAAGCAGTCTCTTGAGATAGAACGAAATATGTTCTTAAAATTTATGGTTTTCTGATGGGCCAACACTGAAATCAAGTCGTAATTTCGGTGTTTCACCGTACTTTTTTCTCAAGATATACTTTACACTCGAAAGTGTAACATTCGTGAACGGGACAAAGGTTACTTAATGCACTCAGCTGGCTAACCAAAAGCGATTTACAAAATTGTGTAAAATAGCCGCTCTGTCTCTCTGACGTACCTCCGGTAAATTCGCAATTACACTACAGGGAAGTGTTCGACAGACTGGTAACCATGAGACAGTAAATTGCGTATCCATGAGGTGCGGCTATCGTCTTGATATGACACAAACTGGTACGATTACCAATTCTCTACTTCATGTCATACCCAGACGTAACCCAGTTGAACACATCGACTAGAGTCGCATAACGAAAGGAAGCCTCGGATGGGTCTCCCGAAAACGCCGCATTGATTTGCAAATGGTTCTTCCATCGCAATTTTTGGGGTTTTGCGCGATAAGTATTTTGTTCATAGCCACACCACTCTCGTTTGACCGGCCGTCCTCCTGTTCTGGCGTAATTATTTCGGTGAGTCCACACCAAAGGGAAGCACCGGACTCGAATTTCGCTCTTGTTAGAGCGAATCAACAGTGCCGGGATTTGAACTCCTCACATCTGACATGCGAAGCGAGCGTGTTACCACTACTCCACCAACGCACGTTGGACGCATCTGAATTATCACGTCTGAACAGGCGAACGTGTTCACATGTGAACGATGTAATCGGTGTACCCGACTCATCGAACGGCGACCCAGCAACTGTCCCGGTTGTGACGATCGATTGACCCGCTAGTCAGGACTTCCCAGTCAGGCAGCGTGACACACGCTTGAAACCCACCGGGCAACTTTTTGGTTTCAGTTTTGGGGTGTTGCGGGATAGGTATTTTGTTCGTAGTCATCCCCCTGAACAAGCGAAATTCCAAGCCTGTACTTGCGCATGCATGTGTTCTCAGTTTACAAAGGAACAGTCAACATAGCTAACCTGATGCGCTGCCGTAGTCAACCTGAACGGAACGCATGGGTCATCTTTCAGGGGACTTAGTTATTTTGGCTGCAACGACGGATTTCTAGTCATATAAATTCGCATCTTTTTCGCATGAGTTTCGTTGGGGGACAATTTAGCAATCACATGTCACAGAGGAAGTTTGATGGACGTCGATTGACGCAAAGATGCATTCACGCTTCCCACATATGAGATGAAAAAAATGCATCGGTCTTCGAAGGATTGCGGCTGAAATTTCAGATCGCACTTCTTATCGACCACGTCCGGTATCGATTTGGGACTGTGGCATGGTACCCATATACATTCCCAAAGCATTGCTGATCTTCGAATGCTGTTTCATCCGCGGTTCACGTTCGGCTTGATTTTCCTATCCAGTGTTTTACCTTTCAGCAGCTGTGAATCACTTCAGGAGGCCAGCCAAAATATTCTCCACCAGAGGTCAGTCTTCCATACCGTGTAAAGCACACCCGTTAAAATGTGCCTTGAGTTCTTCACGCGGGGAATGATTTATCGGTTAATGTAAACCCGTCGAAA
>NW_008751778.1:535773-558410 GCF_000715545.1 Opisthorchis viverrini
TCCGGACTTTCACCAAGGAACTCTCCCCAACGATAAGTCCGTTTTTGACCTGCTCCCATTTTGCATTGTATTCATTTTTATGCGTGTTGCAACCCACCACTGTCAACCATATTAAAAACTTTTATTATTGCACATACCTTCTGATTTGTGTTATGGCCATCCTCAACAGTGCACCAATAGGACCAGAGGAGGTGAATAAATAAAACCATATTCATGACTTTCATGGAGGACACTCTGAAGTAGATTTTTGGTTACTGGCTTCACGTTACACTACTAAATACCATTCAGTTATGGCCATCCTCAACAGTGCACCAATAGGACCAGAGGAGGTGACTGAATAAAACCATATTCATGACTTTCATGGAGAACAATCTGAAGTAGATTTTTGATTACTGGCTTCACGTTACACTACTAAAACACTACCATTCAGCAATAGTCCAACTGGAGTCACAGACAGCAGTGAAAAAGTGTCCTACCATGTTTATGTATCCCGGTTGACCCATTGCAAAGAAGGTTGGTTTTCCACGAGGATGAAAGCTGTGAAAAAACCTAACAGCCACTTGATTGTTGGCCGCTCAAAATCCTTTGGAACCAGACGAAAACACGTGACGTTAGATGTTCGGTATACGCAGGAAACAAGGAGGTAGAACGATGGTCGCTTTTAGAATTCGAGAATCGTTGTGAAGAAACGGAAATCCATGACTTTCTTCAGGGTCAAAAATTTGTCCAGCCAGGCTAAATTCTGATGATGTCACTGCCGGTACCGTGTTAACTCCATGAGTTAATCTCTCCAAATTCGCCATTCGCCAAAATGATAGACAGTCTCCGAAGCCCCCCCCCCTTTCAATGTCCAACGACAGACTGCTGAATGGGCATCGCATTTCCCTACGCATCCATCCACTCTCCAAGAAGGCCCAACCGTCATTACATGAGTGCCAAGCATGAAGCGCGTCACTTCTGGTTATTCAAACGATATCCTACACCCTGATCAGATCCCACGCATGTGGCGATTAGGTTGAACTTCCTATCAGACTACCGCATTCAAATCACTGCCCACAAACTTCAAATGAGAATCTTTGGTTTGTGACTAGTCCTCAACACGGATTTCTTCTTTTCACCCCCATCACACAATCATCTCCTGCAAACTCCTCCTCAGTTAAAAACGGAATTTCTGCCTTATAACCGGATTCGTAGCACTGCCTTCGGCTCAATCTTTTTTTCACCAGCAAAAAGGCGTATCAGTTCCATAACCAACATTTTCATTTCCATAAAAATAGCACTCGTCATTTATGGAACAACGCTGAATTTCTTCCGGACTAATGCTTTCACTGGTCTCCCTCCTTGACTTGCACACTAATCATACGAAATGAACTTCTGCATTCTAAAGATACAACCACCGAAATGTTTGAGAGAATGCCATAATGTAACCAGTTCCTACATCGATTTCCCAGTTACTTTCTATTTTTTTTCATCGCGAAATCTCATTTCCAGTCCACGGATGCTCACAGTGAGGTGAACTGTGAGACTGCATTTCAACTTACTACATCAGAGATGATGAGTTCAATTTGAGTAATATATAAAGTCATTGCGGTTGTAAGTCAAAGACCTGTGACATAGTGCGGAACTAACAGCCCCTACGTTCTGATAGAATTATCTCAAACTGCGAATCAATCTATTCTGTAGTCTCAGGGTCACTGACGGTTCAAACAATCTGGAGGTTTCCTGGTGTAACGATGGATACTACTGGTGAGACATGCAAGTAGTATGTGGTTTTCTCGTAAATCTGCCTTGATCCAATGGATTGTGGGATTTATTACAAACTTTGTGGAACTGTTTTGCGGCATTCATTTAAGATTGCGTGTTAGTTAATGAATATCCGGCAGGGTTCAAGAAAGCGCGTTCAATAAGAAGACGGATATTCAGTTGTTAAAAATAAGGTGCCTATGAGAGTTATACTTGCTTGTCCAACAGTCTGTAACTGTTTAGTTGATGTTTTCTAGTGTACAACTCCGCGACGAAGAGCTTTCCTCCTTTCATTGGTACTTTGTACTTTTACAGTGTTTTTTGAAGGTCGATCAAAAAATACACCGAATTTGTCCCGGTTTTCGAGTTGCCAGATCACAAATTCACTGTATCTCTGGAAAAAACATGACTGGAGCTGTAGCACCAACTCCCAATTCGAATCCCAACTAGTTCAAAGCCTCACCGAACTACTAGGATGCACGCGCATTCGCAACACGGCACACTCAAGCAAATGGTACAGTGGAACGATTTCACTGACATTTGAAGACCGCTTTACGAGCACAAAACAGCTCCACTAACTGGTCTGATCAGTTAGCCTTAGTTGTCCTAAATATGCGCACAAATTTTCGTGTTCCCATAAACTGTTCACGAGTAGAATTAGTTTTTGGCACAACCCCACCCCAGCCACATACGTAACCCAGTTAAAGACTCACCTGTCTCAAATACGCTACTATTCACCACGGCCACCGTCGAACAAACCACCTTACATCACCCAAGATTTTGCAACTTGTTTCCGTGTGTTTATACATTGCGATTGCAACCGCGTTAAGCCGCCTAAGAAACCTCCGTACGATGGTCCTTTTTGTGCTCTTCCTCGTTCCGAAAAACACTTCAGTGTCCCATTGCTCGACAAACCTGTTACCATATCCTTAAACCGGCATACACTGATCTTATGGATTCCAGTACTCCTACACCGACTGTAAGCACACCGATTAGTAATACAAATTCATCGCATCCTCCCACGTCTCCACCTGTCTTGCGTGCCACTCACTCAAATAACCAACGCATCTACCGCTATGGCAGACTCGTCCACTGGCCAGACCGTTTCGTCGCAGGTTAACATCACCTACCATTTCATTAGCGCCTATTTTTCTCCTCCACTATGGGGAGAGTGTTTGTAGCGGTCACCCACTAGATCACGAGTCTCAAACCACGTGACATCTCCTGTCCCACGTGCGACCTTAGCCGACAACATGTACAATACAGCTTCCCATCCATTTTTGTTTACGCGGCTACCACCTACGTCACGCACCAGGCTTACGAACTTCAACCACATCAGGTCAGGTTGCAGTGTTCACATTGTCGGCTAAGTTTGCAAGTGGGACAGAAATTGTCACGTGGTTTTAATGTGAAGCGTGATCTGGTGTGTGGCCTCTACAGAGCAATTCTTTGAAATGGGATCTTCGACGTTTGTAGGGTCCATGGCCGTGTTGTCGTCCGGCTTTTTGTACGGCCCTCTGCCTATTTGGTACCATTGAAGTTTGGCCGGTAAAAATGACAAAAGAAGCGGGCCACAGCAAATTAGTGGTCCCAAACGGGTTGGAAGAATACGTAAAATACCGCCCTAACCTCAGCCACTTGCATAAAAAAAACTATGGAAGCGCAGGCGGTAAATAGCCGCATTACAGCTCGATGCTATTTTCTACTCGAAGAGCGATGTCGAGATTGCAAGACGATTGCCAATCTCATTCAAAAGCCAAAAAACTCACTTGGTTTTGATGGGAGACTCAGCTGAATATCGCGTTTTTCAGATATTCTTCAACTGGACGAGGTGCGAAAAAGCCGCTTCATTTTTGTTTTGGGACTATGTTCTAGACGGGAAAGGCCACTCGCGAGGTCGTTGAATACTCCTCAATAGCCCACGAGGGATTCATTTGGGATTAACTTGAATCCCATGTTACTTTGAAAACGGACGTATTCCACAAATTGCGTCCCATTCAGGTGTAAGTAGAGTGTAAGATTGGTGAAAACTCGAGAACTGCGCCTACTTATTGAGTTCCAAGAAGGCGGAATTGTTCGTGGGCTGTCAAAGTGTTTTCAGCAACCTCATGAGTAGTGTGTCCCTCGCAAACGATCACCCTACCTATCTTCATCAGCAGGGTTTTCCTTTCCATATTGCAATGGCCTTTCTTGCATGAACCACACAAACCTCAACACCCGCGGACTTATTGATTGAACGATGCTCAGAAGCTTCCTTTCTCCGACATATAAGTATATACGTTTTACCTATTGTACACTGTGCCGAAGTAAAGTGTTTGCCTCATGGAACGCACGTGACGTGCTATACTTCCATCTGGTTAGTCACGTCAACTAGGCATTTTGAATTTTGATTGTTGCTTAAACCTAGAAATCGTGTATGCTCAGCGGCCACGCACTGTTTTCCGTTCATGAAGTGATTATTACGATACAATCCGCTGGAATGCATCTGAATTGGTCGGTTAATACGAGTGGACAATAGCCGGTAGCTTTTTCAACCTACAGACTCAAAGACGGTGACTAGTCTTTGGGGCGCGGAACAAAAAGAATAACATCAGGCTCTACGGTTTTATGAGCGTCTCTCACTAATCGTCGTGCCTCAGTAAAAGCAGTCAATGTGAGCGACGTTGCACAAAGCTAGATACTGCATTCGGGATCTCGCGAATTCTGGTCTGTTGGTGAATGAGGTTTCCGATTTATAATGGGCTGTAGTCGAGGTTCCTGTTCTTCCGCTCGCACAATCTCTAAAGATGTCGGATTTATTTGGCTGACTTTGTGTTTATTTAACACGACACTCCAAGGAATTTCATATGATGATCAAGTCAGAGCCAGAAAACTTTTAACACTGGTCCTCTATTCATCTATGTTTGTCATTATCACGAAGGTCAGATTCCTGAAAGTAACCTCAGAACACCCAAAACCTACTGCTCCACCGAAATCTCAACAGGAAAGCCGGCAAGCATCCAGGCCAGTCCATCATTCAATCGATTCAGCAAAACCTGATGAGTGTTCATGCACGCCACAAAAGCACGACCGAATGTGATCGGCGTTCAGGCATTTCATAGAGGCACGATCGATGTTGATGGGTGTTCACTAACGCCAGTCAGACAGCCTGGATCAATGTCAGAAAGTCCCCTTTAAATGGGACCGTGGGGCCATTGTAACTTCTGCTCTCGCACTCGCTTGTTCGGAATATTGATGTTGTGTTCCCTTCTGTGTCTTTTTTCTTCGGCACTGGGCACTGGATCGGGTTAGCAGCAGATACCACAGGTCGGCGAATCAGCAGATATAAGTCATCTTTTGTCTCACAGATGCAAGATATCCAACTATCAATACTACTGATGGTTTCTACTGGGATTCACGCTGATTTTCACGTTGTGAATCCAGTCACAAAAAGACATCTTTTAGTCGGTTTTCCCATATGATACGCTCTGGATGGATCATAGTGTTCGAAACAAACCTTCGACGAAGAAAGATTTCTTCTCCGGGCTTGTTCATTTTTAGGACTGCATTTCAACATACTGCAGCTACTTTTCACTTCTCGCAAAGGAGAACCTACTGCCCCACCAAAATCTCAACAGGAAAGCCGGCAAGCATCCAGGCCAGTCCATCATTCAATCGATTCAGCAAAACCTGATGAGTGTTCATGCACGCCACAAAAGCACGACCGAATGTGATCGGCGTTCAGGCATTTAATAGAGGCACGATCGATGTTGATGGGTGTTCACTAACGCCAGTCAGACAGCCTGGATCAATGTCAGAAAGTCCCCTTTAAATGGGACCGTGGGGCCATTGTAACTTCTGCTCTCGCACTCGCTTGTTCGGAATATTGATGTTGTGTTCCCTTCTGTGTCTTTTTTCTTCGGCACTGGGCACTGGATCGGGTTAGCAGCAGATACCACAGGTCGGCGAATCAGCAGATATAAGTCATCTTTTGTCTCACAGATGCAAGATATCCAACTATCAATACTACTGATGGTTTCTACTGGGATTCACGCTGATTTTCACGTTGTGAATCCAGTCACAAAAAGACATCTTTTAGTCGGTTTTCCCATATGATACGCTCTGGATGGATCATAGTGTTCGAAACAAACCTTCGACGAAGAAAGATTTCTTCTCCGGGCTTGTTCATTTTTAGGACTGCATTTCAACATACTGCAGCTACTTTTCACTTCTCACAAAGGAAACTGCGCACAACGCTGCTGAAAACTGTTCGACAACCGACGACCAGTTTGGACCTTCTTGGGGCTCATCAGGTAGGAGCAGTCCCCAAGTTTCCGTCAACTTTATGTCCTACTTGAAGCCGGATTAGACCGATTTCGACAAATACACTCATTTGCAAATCAACTGGGTTTTCACGGGAGACTCAATCTCTCGTTTATGATGTTCTTCAACAGTCCGCCTTATGTTGCAGTTGGTACGATATTCGAGAACGAAATAGGCATATGTGTAAAGGGATTACCTTTGAGCACATTTTTTATTGAGAAGCCACATGGTCATGTATGTGTTACCAGGAGTTTTTGTGATCCACGCACTACGAGGTTTTGTTTCCTTCCTGAATAGATCAAAGTGGAGTAAGGGGATTTCACACAATATTAATTTTTTACGTGGAAATAGTACCTGGCAAGTGGATAACAAATTTCCCAAAGTTGTACAGCTGGCACGCTCCATCTTTTATCTTTGTGTGAGCTATACAAATCTGTGTTCCCAAAACAAATGTCATGTACCCGGTTTAATACTTACGTTTTTGACATCAAAAGATCAATGTAACTGTCTGAAAGGCGTGCGGTGGATAGCCTATTGCGGCATGATTTGCAATCGGGAGACCGATTAAATCCCAACCTAGTTACAAGTTAAATATCGGTTGTCACACCTCAGACACAATTTCCTGTATCCACATCTCCCTCTCTCAACAGAATAACCTCGTTTTTTTCCGATGCGGTTAACCTGCATCAAACGAAGGGACAAAAGTTTTGAGATTTTGTCTCCCAAAGTTGTTCATTCAATTTAAATCTAAACTGAACCAGATTGCAACTTCCACATCCAGTGGTATTGCATGTCGTCATGTACTTTTATAGTACAGACCTCCAGCTGTCATACCATGTCTTGTTCAGATTCGTTAGGTGAATCGATAATCACCCCATGGCCCCTAGACAAGAATATGGAGTTGTTCATAGTCACACCGCTCTCGTTTGAACGGTTGTCCTCCTTGCTCTGACGTAATTATTCCGGTGAGTCCACATCAAAGGGAGACACTAGACTCGAGTTTCGCTCTTATTAGAGCCCATCAGCAGTGCGTATCCAAAGCCCGTGCCTGGGTTTGAAACCCCGGACACCTGACATGCGAGGCGAGCATGTAACCACCACCGCACCGCATCTGAATTTTCAAAGCGAACGTGGTCACACTTGAGAGATGTGAATGGTGTGCCCGACCCATCGAACGACGCCCCAGTAACTGTCCTGGTGGTGACGATCAATTGACCCGCCAGTCAGGACTTCCCAATCAGATAGCGTGGCACACGCTTGAAACCCACCGGGAGTTGATTTGATGTGAAGGTTTGGTGTCTATGAGACCTAAATTTTGCACACCTTTCTGCTGAAGACATGCGACATTAAGTCATGCGCAGATACGCAGACAGATACAGCTCGATTTCAGTTGATCAGCATGAGAGGTTAACCGGGAAATTACCAGGAGATCCAAGCAGAAAACTGGTACCTGTTAGGTCGAACCATAGTGGTGGACTCGGTGTAGAATAGACAACGCCACAAGCGCTTTTTGTCGCCATTTGTACACACCCATTTAGGCGGTTTTTTTTATTCAACGCACAGGATGAGGGCAGAGCTTTAACAAGAAAAAATTCCAAGTCCGTCAGAATAATCAAAGGACCGCCAAAAGCTTGTAACCGGAAGTGTATGCGGATGGTGACAAACCAGCAGTTAAACAAGGTATCCGAACACACACACGCACACGGCCTGTTAGTCATCAACGATAATCACCTTGGTCCGCAAAACAATGGCCACTAAGAGCGAGGTAGAACACCTAACACGCCAGGTTTATTCGGTATTGAAAACAAGTCTTTTGCGGACAAAAGTGCGGGACATCTAAACCGCTGGACCGGACGATTTCCATTTCAAGTGATGGTATGCAGTAGCGATGAACCAAACCGTTGTGCGTCCTAAAGTAAGCCACATTTTGATCTACAGGCTGTCTCATAATAGACGCAAATTTTAATTGGGTAAATGTACGTAGCCAATTAAAGAAAGGATAACAAAAGTATTCAATATTAGTAGCCACATAAAGGAGGTGTTGTGCGCAAGTGTTAGTATTTTTTCTGTTTACGATGGATTTCAGTACGCGCATTGAAATTTTGAAAGGCTATTATCCCCTTGGTGAAAGCGCCACCGCTGCACTTCGTGGTTACAAAACCAAACATGGTCTCATCAAAGATCCTTTCACCGCGTCGATCATTACACGCTTGATTGCAAAAGTTGAGTCCACTGGATCTGTATTGAATTTTCCTGGCAAGGGAGAATGTCTCTGAGTGATGAAAGAGCGCCCATTGTACAGAATTCCGTCGAGCAATCTCATGGCACCACAGCATCTTCGTCAATAATTCAGGTGTCGCAGTTAAACAGCATTCCCCGCGCCAGCGTGCATCGTATTATGAGGCGCTACCCCACTACTCAAACCAAGTGAGAACTTACCTCTGAGAGCAATTTTCTGATGAGTAATTGCTCGTGGATTTCCAAAATTTTGGCCCGCAAGGTCACCCGATCTCACACCTCTGGATTATTAGGTTTGGGGAACGATCAAGGCTCGCGTATATCATGAAAAAAATAAACCAAAGAATTTGGTGAAGCTAAGAGCAAGAATTGAAGAGGAGTGTGTACGAGTGACGCTCAAAGAAGCTAAACATGCTGTGTCTCACCTCATACCGCCTCCAAACAGTTATAGAAGAAAGGGGAGGTTTTTTTCAAAATTTTTTGCAATGCCAGTTTGTTTACAGCAAACCTCCATGAAGCACATATGTCCATATAAAAATGATGGATGTTTGGTTTAATTTTAAAGTTTTAATATGGATATTATTTTTTGCGTCTATTAGAAGACACCCTGTAGTTTGATCTATCCGCTGATGGTAGGTTTCAAGCACCAAATGATCGATCATAGGCCTAAATGAAGCTAACCAGATGGTTGAATCCAACCAGTGAACTAATGAGTTGGTTTGATGAGAGGTCAGTCACAGAATGGACAATCTGGGCTACTATCGCTGACCACTCTCCGATCTTGGAGAAAATAACAAAAATTCACTCTCCGTATTGTCACAAGATTTGTCGCTCGATATCGTCTAGGAGACGAGGTGACCCTTAGTCGATAAATCATGTTCACAGTCACTGAGCCTCAGTGTAGTTCTAAAAGCTGATCTAGGAAAATCCTTGGTCCCAGTATGCATTAGTCCTCTGGTTCGATGTTATCGACCGCTGATTTACCGTTGTTCCAGGTTTTATCTTCCCATCCAATGAGCTCATTCAAATTGTTGACTCGTTAACTAGACATGGCTGATTGGGTGCGCGGTACCTCCGGTTTCCAGTTCCTTCCATCCGATGAAAGTGTGTTAACATGCACTTTTAGGATATATGACCTTTCTGCTGTCACAGCGCGCCCACCGGCGACTTTCGCTGTCTGATATTTAGGCCGAGGTCCGTTCACTAAGTGTTGCATGCAGAAGCTGTCTCGTTGCCACACAAAACCAGAAAGCGCCTGGATTTATAAGCAAGCGGTTTGTTTGGCTTTGAGTCGCAACTTTTGGGTTTTCAACACCAGAGCCCTATGAGTCTTGGAAACACGTACCCTAAACAGTACGTGAACGGTCAGACCAAAAGGCCGTGGTACCGATGCAGGTGAACACGTTGTGTGCTGTTTGACGGAATGTTTATCAGTCTTGATGCCCGACGAGGCATAGAAGACCCCACCAGGCAAGAGACGAATGGTCAAACCGTGCAACAGCAACTGCGATTGGTTTAGCTAGGCAAAACATCTGCCTGCTTGTACGCACAAACGATTAATGGTCATCAGCAAATGCCTGAAGGAGGATCTCGGTTCAGCGGGACAGGCTGTGTGCTTTGAAGCTTCTGATGTTGAATAAACGGCAATCAGACCTATATCTGAACATCCTGTTTTACAAAAGGCGTTTTCGCAATCACCCTGAGATAGGCAGAATAGGGAGAAGACAGATGCGAAATCCATCTGATAGTGACGAAGCAGAACTTTTGCCACCGTTAACCATTTTTAAGAGTGATAATTTTGTTAACCCCTGTCCCATTTCACGACGATGATCCTTCGCTAATTCATCACTCGCTCTTCAGCACATTCTATGTAATCCACTGGCTATTTTTCCGCAGTTTTCTTACCCTCAACGAGCTGTCTGTTATATCTGCCGATTCGCTAGTCTGTGGTATCTGTTGCTGACCCGCTCCAGTGCCCAGTGCCTGAAAAAAAGACTCACAGAAAGGAACACAACAGCTATATTCCGAACAAGCGAGTGCAAGAGCAAAAGTTACAACGGCCCCACGGTCCCATTTAAAGGGGACTTTCTGACATTGATCCAGGCTGTCTGACTGGCGTTAGTGAACACCAATCAACATCGATCGTGCCTCCGTGAAATTCCTGAACGCTGATCACATTCGGTCGTGCTTCTGTGGCGTGCAAGAACACGCATCAGCTTTTGCTGAACTGACTGAATGATTGACTGGCCTGGATGTTTGCCGGCTTTCCTGTTGAGATTTTGGTGGAGCAGTAGGTTTTGGGTGTTCTGAGGTTACTTTCAGGAATCTGACCTTCTTGATACTGTCTCATACCGGAAATCGTTCTTCCTGCTCCTATACGATCTCGCATCTCCTGCATAGCTAATGAGTTGTTTTGACCTGTTTTTTATTCAACCCAAGCTTGTCATCTGACTACACATATCTATTGCCAAAATTTCTCAAAGGTTCGTTCTCCCCTACAAACATTTAAACTTGGTGTTCAGCGGATGGAGCTGAAATCGAAAGATGATCGTGTCTGTCCTCCATCCCTCCATCTCCAAACACGTGATCTGTTTATATGCTTAGCTTAGTTCTCAGACATTCAACTGTTCACTCTTTGACACTAACTTCGATCTGGTCGATTCGGTGTTCCAACGCTGCTTGGGTGAAATTTACGTTCAGCAACGTCTAATTCAGGTGCCTGACAAAGATATGCGCACAAAACGTGGCATTTCATCAAACACAGTAGTCTCCCATCTGCACACGCATATGGTTTTCACAGATGAATCTCTCCTTTATGATGGCTTGCTTCAACCGAATGTGCTGCACCAGGCCGCCTCATGTTTCATTTGACAATTTCTCGAAGTGACACACTATCCATAAGGTGGTTGAATGACCTTCAACAGAGCACTACCCGTTTCGTCATTCTTCCGGCTTACAAGGTGGACACAAACGCGGAGTCTCCATCAATCGCATGTTCTCCAGAATCGGCGAAACGTACTCACTTTCAAACTAAGTGGGCGCTCACAAAAGACTCAATATGTCCCTCCCCCCTTAATCTGTTGCTCTCCATTCATTTGGGATTCACTTGAGTACCTGGTTACCACCAGTTCAGTTCACAAATGAGTGCATTCAGGCAATATTCATTCTATTTTGACGTCTTTCCATAGATTTGGAAGGTCAGAACCGTCGATCATGGATGACAGGGTTTATTATGCCATCTAATTTGATGACTTTTCAAGTAATTTTTAAACACGGTCACTGGCGAACCTGTGGGGTTTTTCTGGGGTTTCGGCAAATAATTCGAGAACAGGAAAAATGAATGAAACTCGATGGATCACGAGATCCATTTTTTTGCTCACATGCAAAAGAATAGGAGAAAAGAACTGTCTTGAAATGTTACATTAACCTGGTGGCTTTTCTGAAGTTTTTGAGGTTTTCAAAAGAAGTGCCTGTGCATTGTTTCCTCAACTATTTTCACTAATCTTCGTTCCAAGTGACTAGGTTTGATAAAATCTTCGCTCATGCGTTCACACAAACAGCCAACACAAGACAGAAGACCACAAGACGAATGTCTCAACCATTCAAGTTGAAAGGTTCTACATTCGCGCCTATCTTTGGTGGTAAACAGTTGGAAGCACATATGGCCTTGGGATTTTTTTTCATAAAGCAAACTACTCACAAGGTTGCTGAAAACTCTTCGACAGCCCACGACCGGTTTTGCCCTTCTCAGAGCTCATCAGGTAGGCACAGTCCTCGAGTTTTCGTCAACCCTATGTTCGACTTGAACCCAAATCAGACCGATTTCGACAAATACACTCATTTGCAAATCAATTTGGTTTTCACGACAGACTCAACTGAATCTCTCGCTTGTTGAAAATATGCTGCGATATCTCGAATATCGTACCAACTGAATCATGAGGCGATCTGTGTGCAGCACATTCAGTTGTATAATGCCTTAGGAACGCTTTAGTTTCAACTTGAGGAAAGCACTCCAAACACAGATAACTCTGCTGCGCATCCGTTAGTCCAACCGCGGAACTCACCTAACTACACCCAAACTGGTCGGTAGTCAATAGGCCCGTGCATAGGAACAGCCATCTGGAAAAATTACTACATATACTCTAATTATTACTTAGTTTTCTATTATTATCTTCTGGTAACTTTGTAGCATAACAGAATTTCCAATCTAACGGTAAAAATATCCTGGCCCATGGTACCTCCTAGATACAGTGCTGTCCTGGGAAATCAGACTGATCGAAAGGTTAAAAAGTCAACTTCGAATCAGTATATGATTGCGGGGTCATTGAATTTCCAGCGGTAGGAATCAGGCACCATCATTACGGGAGAATTAACTGGATTACTACCAGTGATACTACTGATGGGGAGGCACGCGAGTAGTATGTGTTGTTCGTGGAATTTCCCTTTGCGTCTCTTGAAAAGGGGAGATCGGTTGCGGATTTTGTGAAGTCGCTTCGTAACACTTGCTTGGATCTGACCGACGAATGAGTGCAGTCAATGAATATCCAGGAAAGTTCAAGAAGACGCATTCAGGAGAAGATGGATGTCCAGTTTTTGTAAAAAAAATGCAAATGAGACTTTTGCTTCCCTGTCCAATGGTCTGCAACCGGTCAGCTGGTATTTTCTAGTAGATAACTCCGCAGCGAGGGTCATATTCCTCTCACCAGTTCATTTTCACCATTTTTTGATGAGCTTTATGTTACTTAGTTGTAATGATTGTATATTCATCACGATGCTAGAGTGAAGAAGTGAGATCATGTCAGTTCTGCAAAATGTTTCAGTGTTTTCAGCTGAGGAGTTGTCGGGTGATGGGATTCTGCCGTGACAGAGGACATACGGAAGATGTCGGTGTTTGATCGTCGGTGTCTCCGAAGCAGTGGTCAGGTCTGGTGTGAACATTGGATTAGCAATGCCGAGGTACGCGAGATTACCTTAGGAAGAATAAACTCTCCCGCGATTGATGAATTACTCACGCTTCATGGGTTACGTCGGTTGGGATATGTACTCTGCATGTCTGCGTCGCAGAGCACCTTTCGCCCAGCCCTGTACTGAGGGAAAGCGATCGATAGATGGACAGTGTATGACCTGGCAACGAAGTACGAAAACACTAACCAGTAAACTTAGTTGGGTGAGTACCTGCAGCTTCCGTGGGACAACGGGACCCATATCATCAATGTTTAGTGGCAAGGGTGGAAATGACCACATCGCGCAGTCAGTGGTGCTCACGCATCAAAGTTATCGCCTGGTTCCCTCACCTAGACTCGTCGATCGATTCCCCTTGGTGATAAGAATATCAGTCGAAAAACCAAATTAGTTTGCAGACGAGTGTATATTCGCTAATTTCGTGCAATTTGGTTTCAAGTAGAACATAAGGTTGACGGAAACCCGGAGACTGCGCCTACCTGATGAGCCCCCAAAAGGGCTAAACCGGTCGAGGGCTGTCGACGGATTTTCAGCAACCTTATGAGTGGTGCATTACAAAGTTAAGTCGTTTGTGTTTTCGAGAAATACACTCATTTGCAAATCAATTTGGTTTTCACGAGAGACTCAACCGAATCTCTCGTTTATGATGTTCTGCAATCGATCAGACGCATTTTAAAATAATTTATAGATGATACCAAAACCCGTAAAATTTCTTCGAAAATCACTTGCCTAAACAAAAAAGAACCGGCTCTAGAGCTGACCAGAAAATATGCTGCCGTAAAGGAACTGTGATCAAGAAGAGTGACATATCATAATTCGGTCTGTTCTCAATCACTGTTGCACTTCAACAGCTGAAATCTTACAACACTAAATAAGTAGTCTGAACATAGGTTGAGAAGTGATTTCTGAACGGAGTCATTGTACGAGATCAGACAGTTTCCGCTTGGCGCATTTGCATCAAATACCTGGAGATCTGTGCAACCGTGGCTGAAGGTGGATGATGATTGATGGTGGACAGGATGACACCAGTCAATAAGAAATAAATCCAATCAACCGATTAGTGATAGATCTGGTGGCGATTGATCTGTTCGCAGAGATTCGCCATTTATTTGCAAATGTTGTCATCGTCAGTTGGTACTAGGATGGTGACGAAACGTTTGCAACTAAATTGCCAAACTCGACGAACGGATCAACAGCCACGTGATCTACGATCAATTCATACGACCAAACAACTAATCTGTATAGTGCCAACGATCGATCGATTGCGCTGATTGGTTTAAGAGACCACATGACAGTTTGATGCGGGATTTGAGATGTAACTTGGGTCTGGATAATATAAAAGCAGATGCTAGTCCATAATAATGCCTTACTGACTGAGATTTTTCCTGGACACATTGTGCTCCCGGGATTCGTCGAATGTGGTTTCGTGTTAACGCATACTCCAGATCACATTCTGAAGCGAACAGTGACGATTGTCGGACAGTGGTTCCAAACATTTCTGATATCTTGGCCATTTTTGGAACAACAAAATGACGAATGCCCCCCCCCGGCTCCCGTAGCGTTTGCCAACTACCCTCCTACTTCGTCATTCAGTGGGATTCCAGATTTTATCCATTCACTATAAAACGTAGAAAAACGATGACTGACCTTCGATTCCACTGATTTGTGAGTTGACCTCATGAGCGGCTCCCCTATGTTACGATACTATTTAAAACACGTAAGTTGACTGGTGACCTGGATTGTTGTAACCTGATTAGGTGGTAGAATAGCTCAACGCTACTCAGTGTGGAAGTGCTTGAATAATCATACCACGAAGAGTGTACATTCTGGCTTGAACGTACTGCCCAAGCCCAATCAAATCACTGACATTTTCTGTGATCCTACAATGGTATTACCCCACTTTGAGAATAACTGGCAGACTGCCGACTACCAAGGCCTTTATGTGGATGCCAACAGATTCATCAACAACCCCACTCAGCTAAAAATGTAAGCGCGGTACAAACGCCCAAAACCACACAAATGGCTCAACAACAGCTCAATAGCTTCTTGATAATTTTGGTTGGTTTGGATCTCAGCGACAAAATCCACTGTCAGATTTCGCGTGTCATAGGGTGTCCTTTCAGTCATGACCTAAATAAGCTAAACCGGTAATGTGTAGATCTCTCCGTACTACACTCACTGACATTCATCCATTGATGGTGTAACATGAGAAGTGTATTGGAAGACTAAAAATTTAAGCCTGGCGAAGTTTATAGCCCCGATCACCTACCGCCCTGCTTGCTCAGAAGTTTGGCTGAGATCTTTGGGGAGCGATACATGTGCTGTCTAATACTCAACTCTGTCTAATGATTACCTGTTGGGAGGGCGACCATGGTAACACTGGTGCTGGAGGGAGAGATAAATGTATTAGGACAGCTCGCCAATTCCTTGCACCATCGTGTTGAGTGCTGACTTCCGCTTCCTCATGGTTGTCAATGCACACAGTAGCGACGATACGACAGCCAATGGAGCTGAACACACAGACGCATACAGGCACCTACGTACACACGCACATACGCACAACGCACGCACATACACGCAAAGCACTCACGCATGCGCACAAACGCTCATGTGGATTGGCCACAGCGGCTGAACTGTCGTTTGAACGTGCCTGCGTTGATTCACCAATTGATTTGCGTGCTGGTCACGCTGCCCTAGCGGTCCGATCGGTCCAATTTCTCGTGCCATTAGACAGCAGCTCGAAATCGGCTAGCTGCAATCATGGGCTGCAAAGTTCATCCGGTGGTTCTAGTCATAACAACAGCAACGAGCGAAATACATTCATTTGCAAACTGATTTGGTTTTGTGAGAGACTCACCTGGAATCCAGCTGAATCTCTCCTTTGGGATGTTTCCAGAACAGCAATGAATTTCGAACACCGCACCAGCTCCAATACAAACACACTTCGGCCGGTTGCTTGCTACTTACTGAATCGGCGTTGAACAAGTTTCCCTGAGCCGAGTGAAGTTTGCGGGTAGATCAGAACAAGGTTTTACGCCATATTTTTCGCTCCACGAGGTTGTCGTAAAATGCTGGATAAAAAGCTGGTTCTGTGTATTTGTTTTCCCTTGACTACACTCATTCGTGCAATATTGTCAACAGAAGTCGAGTACTGCGGACTTTATCGGTGCAGAACATGGACAGATGCCGTTCACTCAAACATGACTAGCTGATTCTGTTTCAGGAGTCTACAGATAGCACCATCTCCGCGGAAATTTCCTAATCGCGCAATCATTGGTGCTCTTGCATCAAAGCTATCTTCTTCAGTGCGTAGCTACCCAATTTCTGCGCAAACGGAAAATGCTTTCGCCTCCAAGGCTTGGTTGTATGTTTAACTTTCCCGTTTTCCGTTGATCGAAACTGTAGCCGCTGGACCCAATGTGCCCATGAGACACGGTTTATAGCTGACAAATTGATCGATTGATTGACTGATTGATTGGGTGCTGTATTCTTGTTTCCTCCTTTAAGTAAGGAAAAGGTTCATCCCTAATTTTCACCCCAACTGCCTTTCCGCCGATGACACAGTGCTTTGGTATAGCTGTCGTCCACCAAGACCAAGTTTGCTCCTACAAAACTTCTTGAACAACGTTTTTAGCTCCCTTGCCCTTAGTGTCAAGAATGCAAGAGGCCTTCCTGCACATCACAACCAGTCAGATTTACAGTAATCTACTCAATAGCCACCAACCTCTCACCTGTAACATCGTCATCGGAAACACTACTGTAAAATATTCGAGTAAACATATTCGGTCGGCTTACATTCACATTATCATATTGTTTGTTCGCTGCGTGACAGAACCGTAACAGACACAGAAGGATATCAGTACATTTGGGATAATGTCTGAATAGGTGCTCACGCAAGGACAAAACGAGAGTGGGAGATTCCACATAGAAGTCTGCCAAAAAGCACATCGACTTAGTCTGTCAGCCGCTACGAACATAGGAAGATCATAGTCGAAGGATTCTGATTCACGAAGTTGCTAGTATTTGTATTCTCTCCCAGTGGATTCATCCGTCCCCTTTCTCTTCCCACAGTGTTATTTTTAGGTTGGTAAGACATATTGTAGAATAGCAAAAAGTGTCTTCGGTGGTTTCGCTTTAAACAAGCATTTTGATGCTTGTTCCAAATTCGCCTAACAAACTGTTTCTAAAGTGCTTCCGATCTCTTTGGCAGCAACTCATCAAAGCCAAATCTGCTTTATACAGTCCATCTGGGCACAAAGTTTGTCCGACAGGGATTCCACCTACCGCAGTTTCGGAAGCCCTCATTTGCCTTTTTTCCAGTCAGTCCTCGTTTCTGTCCTCCTTGTGTGAATCGCCCGTCAACAGATTTTCCAACCAAACCTTTGGACGGGTATCGNAAATTAATGTATCATTTGTATATGATACGGTCCTGAATTTGCCCGCTGAAAACTTATCCAAGTTGAATTGGACTTGATTTGACTTTATTCTGCCTGTCCTAACCTGTTTGGAACCCAATTTGTCCAGTCTCTTCAAAACCAGGAAGTTGATCTTCATTTTAACAACCAGTAAGGATTACTCACCATGTGTTGAAACTGGAACGTTTCAAAATACATTCTTCGCCTGATCAAACGGTCACAGATACTAAGCGGTTTACGACTGAACACGAAATTTTTTCCTTGGCTAGGGGAAAACGAAACTACAAATTGACTATTTTTTCTCTCCAGAGATTAGGAATGTGGTGATGAATGAATGTGGCCTCTGATTTTCGAGAAATACACTCAACTGCGAATCAATTTGGCTTTCACGAGAGACTCAACTGAATCTCTTGTTTATAATGTTCTTCAACTGAGAGTGTTGCACAAAGGCCGCCTCATGTTCAACTTGACACGATATTCGAGATATCACAGTAAATTATCACAAAGGAAACTACTAACAAGGTTGCTGAAAACGCTTTGACAGCCCACGACCGGTTTCGCCCTTCTTGGGGTTCATCAGGTAGGCGTAGTCCCCTAGTTTCCGTCAAATTTGTGTTCAGCTTAAAGCCAGATTGGACTGTTTTCGACAAATACACTCATTTGCAAATCAATTTGGTTTTCCCGAGAGACTCAACTGAATCTCTTCCTCAACTGAGTGTGTTGCACAAAGCCCGCCCCATGTTTCAGTTAGTACGATATTCGAGAACGCAATAGGTGTGAGCACATTTTGATTGAGAAACCACATGGTTATGTATGTATTACCAGGAGTTTTTGTGATCCACGCACTACGAGCTTTTGTGTACTTCATGGGTAGATCAAAGTGGGCTGTCGGAGAGTTTTCAGAAACCTTGTGAGTATTTTCCTTTATGGAAGTGGTCTCTACTTCACTTAGTGTTTGGCGTTCAAATCTTCGAGATAACCAATGGAAAGTCCATAAACCGTGCAGAAGACACTTCTGACCAGAGCACTAATTTTTGAAGCCAAGACATTTCTCGGAATTAAGCCAGTATCTTTTCTGTTTGGATTTTCACTAATCCAGTTTGAATTATCCATTTATCTATTTAGTTATTTAATTATTTTTTCTCGGAGTTCGATCTTTTTAACTTGAATGTCATCTGAAATCTACATACATGGTTTTCGCTATTCAGTGAACGTATTTTGTACGGAAAGTTTGATTCTTTTACCTGCCTCTCATGACAGCAAATAGTACCGAATGAAGATGTATTTGTTCAACAATCAAACGAAAAATTTAACAATTTATTTGGATGTCATGCAGTGTTTGACGTCCCATTTGGGAATGCTTCCCATTCAGGCAGACGAATTTCAACTGTGATTGTTATGCTCGTCGAAATTCCATCACTTTTTATCACACAATCTACGAGTTGAGATGGTGGTATAATGGATAATAAACTATAGAGGGAAATGTCGGTAGCTCAGGTAGCGTAGATGGTCGTTGGCTTGTTCGCTGAGTTGGGCAATTTGATTGCAAACGTTCCATCACTAATCGGGGTGACATCATCAGTGCGTTAGTGGGGAGCGTAGTGGTGCGTAGCGGTGGGTTAGTGGTTGTGACGTAAATCAATAAATTCGACCAGTGTCCAGCAAACATGGCCCAACCGCGTGCCTAGTGGTGCGCATTCGACCAAGCCTTTGCTCTCCCCTTCTGATATCTCCACTGACACTCTTAAAATCACGCGTCGGGTATATAAGCTACTGTCTCCAACTCAGAGTTATCCACCACGAGCTTCCCAGACCATCGGAGAACGAAACTGTGGCGGGGTCCATTAGCCGCACAGTGCTCTCAGCTGCAAGACTTTTACGATTGGAGTAAAGCATTTTGTGCCAAAAATGTTGCATTTTGCTGCATATGTGCTCAAACCAAAAACCATCCTCATCTACTTTCATTTTTTGCAGCTCATCAAATTTCATTGTCCACTGAAGTTGTTATATCTGCTGATTCGTCAATCTGTGGTACCTACTGCTGACCCAGTCCAGTGACTGGTGCCGGAGAAAAAAGGCTTACAGAAGGGAACGCAACCGAACAAGCGAGTCTGAGAGCAAAAGTTACAACGGCCCCACGGTCCCATTTAAAGGGGACTTTCTGACATTGATCCAGGCTGTCTGACCGGCGTTAGTGAACACCCTTCAATATTGATCATGCGTCTATGAAATGCCTGAACGCTGATCACATTCGGTCGTGCTTTTGTGGCGTGCATGAACACTCATCAGGTTTTGCTGAATCGATTGAATGATGGACTGGCCTGTTGAGTTTTTGGTGGAGCAGTAGGTTCTGTGTGTTCTGGGGTTGTATTCGGGAATCTGACCTTCCTGATAGAAGCAATCCTACCTCTGGCGGAAAACTCTGGTGAAATAATTTCACAGCATCGCTGAGACCTCGGGATGCCTAAATGGGGGCGCCAAAGTTTGGACTGGTACTCTGAACTCAATTGCCCAATTACTTTAGTCACTCAGAGACACGTCATAGCTTACGAAAATTCGATTCCATTGTGCGAGTACTGAGCGCCAACTGTAGCAGCTGTAATCAATTTTCAGAATGTACGCAATTGTACTGTTGGGGAAGCAGTGCTCAGCACAACTCGAAAAAAGTGCATGTGGTCTTTAAAACAAAAATCATGTTACTCAGTGAATAAATAACATTTTTCTGATAAGTGTGGTCCTACTTCCCGTGGCAGTGTCGTTTTTTATCACAGCAGTTGAGGACTGCTTGCTGAGTTGCTACAATTTTTCTCCTAAATGATGGAAAGAGGAGTTGAGAATGGTAGCTTCAGAATGAGTGGATTTCGCACTTTTGGTACAGAAAACACTGTAAATTGGAGGTTTCTCATTAAGGAACAACTCGATTTGATGAGCCCTGGTGAACTTTTGGTTTGAATTTCCCTGGGAATTGGCTACACACTCGTGGATCACATCAAAATAGTCGCACGTGGCTTAATCTCCGTTCCTAAAAGAGGCACTGCTTCAGCAAAAAACACCTTTTTCGTACCAGGTTCACCCCTTTATTCATCCCCACCTACTCATAGTAATCGGACTACCCCATGTTGTTCATATACCAGCGCAGTGCTGTTTTGATGGGCCTTCCAGCGGCTGTATTCATCAGTGCACTGATGGGATGGGATCGTTCAGCCGTAACACCCTTGAGGCGCTTAGCTACCATGCTACCCGAAGAAAGCACGAGCGGTTAGGTACTTCCAGGCTGTCCAAGCCTACACAGGAGTAGTCGAGATACAGATGTCGGGTTCGAACTACGGACAACCCGGTCAGTAAATTCGTGCTCTAACATCTTAGCCCTCCCCCCGCTGTCTCCCAGATTGGTAAGGAAACATCTGCACGTTAGTCGCTAAGCTCAGCTAGCAGATCAGTTGCCAACTGAGCAACAAACAACACATCTATCGTGTTTCAAACCGATTCGCTATGCTTCACTCTCGTCCGGTGATCATGTCAAACACTGTTACTGCAACCAATCCTCTACTTGACTGAAGTGCTTCCCTTTACCATTGTGTGTACTTGTCTGTGTTCGCATACCAGTGCGAGAGTTTATCTCTGAGATTCCCCCTCTTTGTAAGCAGCAAAAAGCCTCTATGCTGCTCAAACCCCAAATTATTCACTTATTCTAAGGTTTAGTTGTTTGTTTACTTGACTATCCACAACACGTTAAAGGCCGCACTGATTCCTCGAGATTAGACTGATAAGGGGAAGCACTAAGAGCCTAAACTTGGCTATTAGCCAAGCACACGACCGTCTGTGAGGAATACGTAATGCCTTTTCTTTGGTTAAGCAAAAGGGAACAAGTGTAAAGTCAGAGTGAAGCAGCTTCGGATCGTTAGATCTCAGTGTTACTAGCGAAGGATGACAGTTTTTTTGCGACAAATACACTCATTTGCAAATCAATTTGGTTTTCACGGAAGACTCAAGTGAATCTCTCGTTTATGCTGTTCTTCAACTATATGTGCGCTGCACAAAGGCCGCCTCATGTTTCGGTTGGGCTACGATATTCGAGATATCACAGTAAATTATCACAAAGGAAACTACTAACAAGGTTGCTGAAAACTCTTCCGCGGCTGTTGAAGTGTCCTGATGACAATTTTTCCTTTAAAGTATAGCTGTTTAGTATGAAGGATAAGTTAATACAGCCACCAAAAATGACCTTTCGTGACCTCTCCTAAATTGGACGGCTTTTGACAAATACACTTATCTCTAAACGAATTTGGTTTTGACAAGGGACTCAAACGAATCAGTAAATCAGCACTGACGAGAAATTCAGCTGGATTCAGTTGAGTCACTAATCGAAACCAAATTCGTGCGCAATTGGAAGCAGTTGTCGATAAAACCTTAAATGAACTTTCTGACGATCTCAACTCTTGTTCATGACAAGGAGACAGAAACACCTTTTTTGCAAGGCCACGGAGTGATCCATCAGCAAAGTCTATGCAAACATAACCACCAAATGGCACTCAACTGTTTCTGACAGGTGGAGGTGTAAGGCCCGACAGTGTCGGCAAGAAATCGGTCTTCGAAGGGGAACTTGGCTGGAGTGATCTAGGATGGAGTTTAGGACAGCAATTTCATTCATTTATTGCTGGTCCAAAAATCTGGAAAAAGTGAAATTCTGCTTAGAAGAATTATCTATTAGCCACACGACCGCTGTTGACTGGAAGAACTTTCTTCGCCAAGTTTGCGCCTGGCGGCTTTTGCAGACTCTAACAGTTATCGGCGGCACAGGTCTACACGTGGAAATCGATGAACCACTAATATCTCGCCGTAAAAACCACGCAGGGTGAGTCCTTCCCCAGCAGTGGATCTGTCGGGAGCCTGCGGCCTCTTTGATGGACACAGTCCAAGCCTGCACCGCTCCCAGCTCAGTCATCAACTCCGATATGTGGGCGTCATACCAAGGAA
>NW_008751778.1:559151-560431 GCF_000715545.1 Opisthorchis viverrini
ATCCCGTCAAATGATAGATGGTTAGGCCAAGGAGTACCACTTACTTAGTTGAATTTGTCGCTTTATGATTCGTCCGGTGCGAATAAAACCGGTTGAACTTTTTGAGGTCACCAACCACAGCCTTAGGGGATCTCTTAAAAGGACACCTTGAATACAGTGGAGCTATGCGACACTGCCACAGAACACCACTCCATGCCAACCAATCAGAACGGTATAAGACAGAACACTTTCTGCTTAAATACTTGATACGTTAATAAATAATTTTATAACCCTGATTTGCTTAGGAAATATACCTTTTACACCATCCTACAGTTGAATGTGTCTGAACGGAAGTTGTGAGAAAGGCCGCCCATTTATGACACGTTTTACTGTATGCAACTTTGTGATAAAACAGTGATCAAACACGTAGCAGTCACGTGACTGTTCATCTTATTGACCTGTCGAAAAAGCGGCTAGAGAACAAAACTCCAAAGAGCCGGAGCGGTGTTTTCAATTCAAGTCGCACACTACCCTGCGCCGTATACTCAGAGGGAATGAATCACTAATGACTTTGTGTGATACGCAGATTATCGAGAAAGCATGTCAGTGACAGACTCCACCGAGAAAATTGTCCTGTACGGCCTGATATGCCTTTGCTGACATGATGAAAACGGTCATATAGAGTGAACGATAGTACTACCTAATGCACTGTGAGCCAATCTAGTTTATGGAGGAGGTGGATCGGGGAGAAAACCACTTAGCGCTGTTCATCTAACCGATGACTTTGTCTGAACTGTGAATGCCGAACGATGCATTGCAGCGTTGACGCACCCCCTTTTGTTGGGCGGTTGTCATTTGCTCGCCACCTGACTACCTGGACGGGAAATGATAGGTTGTAAACAAAGCGATGATTACTTCTGTCGTCATAGCCATGTGAATAGTGGTCAGACAGCATGACGCAGTTGCCCATTGTTCTGGATTTTTGCACAGATGACGCAACACTGTTTTGTCCAGCTCTTACCGAGATTGTTTATCATTTTTGTGATGGATACGTACATGACGATGCTTGAATTAATGTTTGATGCGTCCACCAACCATCCCATTCTAGTTTGCATTTCGCTGCGAATGGACAGGATAAATTTTCCCGATTACCTGCGATCGCTTTTTTCGTTCCTAAACCCCTAGACTGCCGATGGACAGTCACTGGTTCAGTTGTATTTGAGTGGGACCACAGCAAGGGTGAAATGTAAGTATCCTCTTTAAAAATTATTACCGAGTGACTCAACTGAATCTCTCGTTTA
>NW_008751778.1:566993-569648 GCF_000715545.1 Opisthorchis viverrini
CCGAACAGTGGCACTGTTTAAATCTCGGAAGACTATTCCATCCTGTCCAGAACATAACCTGACCGGACGAATCGTCAGTCTTCAGGTGAAATTGAGCGTGAAGTCTGGTGGACACGAAAGTTCAAGGTAATGGAAGAGGCCTAGAAAGCCGGTATCGCCCGAGGATCATTTCAGTTGGTCCTTGTGACCGGTCCTCTGAAACTACTTGTGAACGAAACCATCAGACAGCAGGATGGAGCTACCGTCTTGACTGAAAAATAAGGCCTTGATCCTCGGGCTGAATATTTCAAACAACAGTTATCTTGGCCATCACCTGGAAAACATCTAGAGCTTACAGCTAGCGTTGAACCCTGAACTGTGAACTTGGAACCCCCTCGGCCCCGGAGGTAAATGATTGCATATGTTCTCTTAAGCGTTACTGAGCCTTCAGTCCGGACAACTTCCCACAAACATTGTTCAAAAATTCGGACGAAGTCCTTAGGCAGCGCTTGTGTGATCTGTTTGTCTGCATTCGGAAAAAGAAGGCAAGTGGGACGAGTCAGTGATAGTGTCCATTTTCAAAAAGGGGTAAACAAACGGGGATCAGTTGGACCATGAGTCATAAAAAGGCTGCTGACGTCACTTGTTCTTCGTCGCCCCATCATAGTGGCGCGTGAAACACAAACTTGAGAGCATCAAGTGGGGTTCCGGCCTGGTAGAGATTGCGTTGACCAAATCTTCACACTCCGTCAGGTGCGAGAACAAAGTCGTAGGTACAAACGACCCAAAATTCTAGAATCCCTGGATTTCCAAGGCGCGTTCGACTCATTTGACTGGTCTCTTCTACTTGACACGCTTGCCCATCGAGGAATGCCCTGTAAGTTTGCGAGTGTAATAAGTTCTTGACAAATACCGTCATTTTCATATCAATTCGGTTTTCACAAGGGACTCAGCTTTCAAGGTCCAAGACTAGCAACAACGGCTGATGGAAAGTCTTTGACGTCGAGCTTCGGATAAGAGGCATCTCAGCTACAACTAACGAGGCGTGACGACTGCGATTCAGCCAGTGTAAAGATCCAAGCAGGCAATGAATACAAGCGATATGACCGAAATCTACCCCTCGTGATGGTAGATTGGAAACAAATTTGGTCGCTGCTGTGCGCACTTGGTCACGGTATGGCAAGTGAGGAGTCAATCAGAAAGTCTCTTCACCACACACAACCAGGGTCTCAGAGCTCAACCGTCCATCCTCTACGCAATCGATCACATCTGAACGGCAGGTAGAACCTATCAGCAATCACTTCAGAGATAACAGACGCAGTCACAACACTGCAACGGTCTAAACTTCAGCCAACACGGCAGTTACTCCGACTTACTGCATCAGTATGATAACCACTGAGAACGTTGAATTGAAGGCAGTGAAACTGAGTTGCTGTGACGTAATATATTGCAGTTACTTTGATGGCTAGGTTACTGAAAAGGACCGTGCTTGATGGCCAAACCTGGAGGAAACAAAATTTTCTTGTGTAGTGTGGTCCACTCAGTTGTTCACCTGAAAAACTGTTGTCATTTCTAATTAAATCTGCATTACATCTTTAAATGTGCCAGATGTGTTGAGAGGACGTTTTGGAGTTTGAAGGCTACATTCAGCATCGTCATTCCTGAAAATCTCACTCCACGACGAGTTTTGTGGTGACTGAAGCTCATACAGCAAACTCTGTGGGAGCGATCACTTGGTGTACTTTTATGGCTGTACACCATGAGTTACAACCCAACTCGGTTCTGTGCACACAAGTGAGGTCAGCGATTAAGTGTTGCTGTGTGGGCTCTGAAATTATTGTATTACGATAGTCTGATTGTTCCTTAGTAGTACGGTTTGGATCAGGTACAAAGTCATAATAAACTACTCATATGGTTGCTGTAAACCATTCGACAGCCCACGACCGATTTCACCCTTCGTGGGGCTCATCAGGTAGGCGCAGTCCCCAAGTTTCCGTCAACCTTATATTCGACTTGAACCCAAATTGGACTGTTTTCGACAAATACACTTATTTGCAAATCAATCTGGTTTTCACGGGAGACTGAACTGTCGTTTATGATGTTCTTCAACTGAATATGCTGCACACAGGCCGCCTCATGGTTCAGTTGGTACGGTATTCGAGGTATCGCAGTATATTTTCATAAAGGAAGCTACTCACAAGTTTGCTGAAAACTCTTCGACAGCCCACGACCAGTTGCGCTCTTCTTGGGGCTCATCAGGTAGGGGCAGTCCCCGAGTCTCCGTCAACCTTATGTTCTACTGAAACCAAATTGCACGAAATCAGCGAATATACACGCATTTGCAAACTAATTTGGTTTTCTGAGGGCTGTTGATGAGTTTTCAGCAACCTTGTAAGTAGTGCATTGCAAAATAGATATGTGTAGCGACATGTGGAATACCGTAGCGACTGAAACATTCGGCGGCCTGGTGCATCATATACAGTTGCCTGGAAACATTGAAACCGAAAGATTCAGCTGGGTTCCTGGTGAGTCTCTCGAAAAACCAAATTAGTTTGCAAATGAGTGTATATTCGCCAATAATCGACACTTGCTTCTGTGGATGCTTGAAATAGCGTTTGAAATGAAGAACGCCCAAAAGCTTGTATCTCTCTTTTGACGAGTATCCCTAAATCAAGT